>NC_068454.1:66754990-66822490 GCF_023373465.1 Oncorhynchus keta | reverse complement strand
CTGGACCCACACACAACACCCCCACCATCAGGTAATATGCACACATAGTACACACACACACAACCAGTACCTCTCACACATAGTACACACACACACAACACCCCCACCATCAGGTAATATGCACACATAGTACACACACACACAACACCCCCACCATCAGGTAATACGCACACATAGTACACACACACACAACACCCCCACCATCAGGTAATATGCACACATAGTACACCACACACACAACACCCCCACCATCAGGTAATACGCACACATAGTACACACACACACAACACCCCCACCATCAGGTAATATGCACACATAGTACACACACACACAACACCCCCACCATCAGGTAATACGCACACATAGTACACACACACACAACACCCCCACCATCAGGTAATATGCACACATAGTACACACCACACACCCCCACCATCAGGTAATATGCCCATAGTACACCCACACAACACCCCCACCATCAGGTAATATGCACACATAGTACACACACACACAACACCCCCACCATCAGGTAATACGCACACATAGTACACCCACACACAACACCCCCACCATCAGGTAATATGCACACATAGTACACCCACACACAACACCCCCACCATCAGGTAATGCGCACACATAGTACACACACACAACCAGTACCTCTCACAGAGTCCTGCTGGACAAGACTGGACCCACACACAACACCCCCACCATCAGGTAATATGCACACATAGTACACACACACTGTAATGGTTTTCACTTGAGGTTATTATTAATAGGGGTGCCAGGTAGGTTGTGCCTACCAGAGAAAACATTGGTTTCTCCTTTTGGTTTGTGAGGGAATGAGTCCCATCTGGTCCGTCAAGTCTACACCAATACAAAGGACTTGTGTAAAAGTCAATACACTTTTCATAAACCATTAAAACATTGAAAAGAACTTCAAAAACAACTGTATTCTTTTGCGTGGGTTGTATTACCAACATAACAATATAATAAATAATGAGTTCTGGTTCCTCCAGAAATGTCCTGTACCTCGGGCCTAAAAGAGTCCAGCCCAGTAAAGGAGTTCAGGGAACTCAAGTGACCTTAGTCACGCAATGTTTGTCCGTTCATACAAGTGTAGTGGAAACCCAGTATTAATCTTACAATCAAAATAACAATTCTTTTACCACACAACTATAAAGCGTATCAAATACTAATACGTCCTCACTTACAACTAACTACATAAACCATCACGGAATACATCACCCCAAAACAAATGAAATACCGTATACAAGAAGGTTGTAGTCAGTCGGTCAGTCAGACAATCCAATCCGCCAGCAGATCTCCAGCGGAGAAAGGCCCTGAAGAACAACAGAGAGGTGTAAGTCCACGGACGCAAAGAGTGGATCCGATCCTGGGTAAACTCTATTATGGTACAAAACACTTTTAAAAGGCAACAAAACAAACGGAATAGAGCAGCTTGGGAAGTGAGGGTTGAACACATCCTCAGTCACGTCTCCATCACAACCCCACTTTTGCGCAGCTGATGCTGGCTATTTAATTGGGAATTAAAGGGGAAGTGCCCTATTGTAAGGAGAAGCACTGAGACGGTTCAGAACAATTCAGGGCCGTCACAACACACACACACACCGTACACACACAGAGTACACACACGCAGTGACATTCACGTTTTCATGAAGACAGATGCATATACACACACACCTGCATCTGAAATATTGTATTTCTGCCACTTATCTCTTCTCTTCTTCCACCACACATCCCTCCCTCTCAGTTACCCTGCTCTGATCGCCATGGCCAGTCAGATAGCTTCAGGGATGAAGTTTCTGTCGTCTCTGAACTTCGTACACCGTGACCTGGCCACAAGAAACTGCCTGGTGGGGGGTGAGAAGGGCGAGAGCGGGGGCGACCGGGGCGGGGAGCGACCCATCAAGATCGCCGACTTTGGGATGAGCAGAAACCTGTACGCTGGAGACTACTACCGCATCCAGGGGCGAGCCGTGCTGCCTATACGATGGATGGCCTGGGAGTGTATACTGATGGTGAGAGGACACACAGGGAGAGAGAGGGGCGAGGAAGGAGAGAGAGGGGCGAGGAAGGAGAGAGAGGGGCGAGGAAGGAGAGAGAGGGGCGAGGAAGGAGAGAGAGGGGCGGGCCGTGCTGCCTATACGATGGATGGCCTGGGAGTGTATACTGATGGTGAGAGGACACACAGGGAGAGAGAGGGGCGAGGAAGGAGAGAGAGGGGCGAGGAAGGAGAGAGAGGGGCGAGGAAGGAGAGAGAGGGGCGAGGAAGGAGAGAGAGGGGCGAGGAAGGAGAGGGGCGGGCCGTGCTGCCTATACGATGGATGGCCTGGGAGTGTATACTGATGGTGAGAGGACACACAGGGAGAGAGAGGGGCGAGGAAGGAGAGAGAGGGGCGAGGAAGGAGAGAGAGGGGCGAGGAAGGAGAGAGAGGGGCGAGGAGAGAGAGGGGCGAGGAAGGAGAGAGAGGGGCGGGCCGTGCTGCCTATACGATGGATGGCCTGGGAGTGTATACTGATGGTGAGAGGACACACAGGGAGAGAGAGGGGCGAGGAAGGAGAGAGAGGGGGCGAGGAAGGAGAGAGAGGGGCGGGCCGTGCTGCCTATACGATGGATGGCCTGGGAGTGTATACTGATGGTGAGAGGACACACAGGGAGAGAGAGGGGCGAGGAAGGAGAGAGAGGGGCGAGGAAGGAGAGAGAGGGGCGAGGAGAGAGAGGGGCGAGGAAGGAGAGAGAGGGGCGGGCCGTGCTGCCTATACGATGGATGGCCTGGGAGTGTATACTGATGGTGAGAGGACACACAGGGAGAGAGAGGGGCGAGGAAGGAGAGAGAGGGGCGAGGAAGGAGAGAGAGGGGCGGGCCGTGCTGCCTATACGATGGATGGCCTGGGAGTGTATACTGATGGTGAGAGGACACACAGGGAGAGAGAGAGGCGAGGAAGGAGAGAGAGGGGCGAGGAAGGAGAGGGGCGGGCCGTGCTGCCTATACGATGGATGGCCTGGGAGTGTATACTGATGGTGAGAGGACACACAGGGAGAGAGAGAGGCGAGGAAGGAGAGAGAGGAGCGAGGAAGGAGAGGGGCGGGCCGTGCTGCCTATACGATGGATGGCCTGGGAGTGTATACTGATGGTGAGAGGACACACAGGGAGAGAGAGAGGGCGAGGAAGGAGAGAGAGGGGCGAGGAAGGAGAGGGGCGGGCCGTGCTGCCTATACGATGGATGGCCTGGGAGTGTATACTGATGGTGAGAGGACACACAGGGAGAGAGAGGGGCGAGGAAGGAGAGAGAGGGGCGAGGAAGGAGAGAGAGGGGCGAGGAAGGAGAGAGAGGGGCGAGGAAGGAGAGAGAGGGGCGGGCCGTGCTGCCTATACGATGGATGGCCTGGGAGTGTATACTGATGGTGAGAGGACACACAGGGAGAGAGAGGGGCGAGGAAGGAGAGAGAGGGGCGAGGAAGGAGAGAGAGGGGCGAGGAAGGAGAGAGAGGGGCGGGCCGTGCTGCCTATACGATGGATGGCCTGGGAGTGTATACTGATGGTGAGAGGACACACAGGGAGAGAGGGGCGAGGGAAGGAGAGAGAGGGGCGAGGAAGGAGAGAGAGGGGCGAGGAAGGAGAGAGGGGGCGAGGAAGGAGAGAGAGGGGCGGGCCGTGCTGCCTATACGATGGATGGCCTGGGAGTGTATACTGATGGTGAGAGGACACACAGGGAGAGAGAGGGGCGAGGAAGGAGAGAGAGGGGCGAGGAAGGAGAGAGGGGCGGGCCGTGCTGCCTATACGATGGATGGCCTGGGAGTGTATACTGATGGTGAGAGGACACACAGGGAGAGAGAGGGGCGAGGAAGGAGAGAGAGGGGCGAGGAAGGAGAGAGAGGGGCGAGGAAGGAGAGAGAGGGGCGGGCCGTGCTGCCTATACGATGGATGGCCTGGGAGTGTATACTGATGGTGAGAGGACACACAGGGAGAGAGAGGGGCGAGGAAGGAGAGAGAGGGGCGAGGAAGGAGAGAGAGGGGCGAGGAAGGAGAGAGAGGGGCGGGCCGTGCTGCCTATACGATGGATGGCCTGGGAGTGTATACTGATGGTGAGAGGACACACAGGGAGAGAGAGGGGCGAGGAAGGAGAGAGAGGGGCGAGGAAGGAGAGAGAGGGGCGAGGAAGGAGAGAGAGGCGAGGAAGGAGAGAGAGGGGCGGGCCGTGCTGCCTATACGATGGATGGCCTGGGAGTGTATACTGATGGTGAGAGGACACAGGGAGAGAGAGGGGCGAGGAAGGAGAGAGAGGGGCGAGGAAGGAGATAGAGGGGTGAGGAAGGAGATAGAGGGGTGAGGAAGGAGAGAGAGGGGCGGGCCGTGCTGCCTATACGATGGATGGCCTGGGAGTGTATACTGATGGTGAGAGGACACACAGGGAGAGAGAGGGGCGAGGAAGGAGAGAGAGGGGCGGGCCGTGCTGCCTATACGATGGATGGCCTGGGAGTGTATACTGATGGTGAGAGGACACACAGGGAGAGAGAGGGGGCGAGGAAGGAGAGAGAGGGGCGAGGAAGGAGAGAGAGGGGCGGGCCGTGCTGCCTATACGATGGATGGCCTGGGAGTGTATACTGATGGTGAGAGGACACACAGGGAGAGAGAGGGGCGAGGAAGGAGAGAGAGGGGCGAGGAAGGAGAGAGAGGGGCGAGGAAGGAGAGAGAGGGGCGGGCCGTGCTGCCTATACGATGGATGGCCTGGGAGTGTATACTGATGGTGAGAGGACACACAGGAGAGAGAGGGGCGAGGAAGGAGAGAGAGGGCGAGGAAGGAGAGAGAGGGGCGAGGAAGGAGAGAGAGGGGCGAGGAAGGAGAGAGGGGGCGGGCCGTGCTGCCTATACAATGGATGGCCTGGGAGTGTATACTGATGGTGAGAGGACACACAGGGAGAGAGAGGGGCGAGGAAGGAGAGAGAGGGGCGAGGAAGGAGAGAGAGGGGCGGGCCGTGCTGCCTATACGATGGATGGCCTGGGAGTGTATACTGATGGTGAGAGGACACACAGGGAGAGAGAGGGGCGAGGAAGGAGAGAGAGGGGCGAGGAAGGAGAGAGGGGGGCGAGGAAGGAGAGAGAGGGGCGGGCCGTGCTGCCTATACGATGGATGGCCTGGGAGATACTGATGGTGAGAGGACACACAGGGAGAGAGGGGGCGAGGAAGGAGAGAGAGGGGCGAGGAAGGAGAGAGAGGGGCGAGGAAGGAGAGAGAGGGGCGGGCCGTGCTGCCTATACGATGGATGGCCTGGGAGTGTATACTGATGGTGAGAGGACACACAGGGAGAGAGAGGGGGCGAGGAAGGAAGGAGAGGGGCGAGGAAGGAGAGAGAGGGGCGAGGAAGGAGAGAGGGGCGAGGAAGGAGAGAGAGGGGCGGGCCGTGCTGCCTATACGATGGATGGCCTGGGAGTGTATACTGATGGTGAGAGGACACAGGGAGAGAGAGGGGCGAGGAAGGAGAGAGAGGGGCGAGGAAGGAGATAGAGGGTGAGGAAGGAGATAGAGGGGTGAGGAAGGAGAGAGAGGGGCGGGCCGTGCTGCCTATACGATGGATGGCCTGGGAGTGTATACTGATGGTGAGAGGACACACAGGGAGAGAGAGGGGCGAGGAAGGAGAGAGAGGGGCGGGCCGTGCTGCCTATACGATGGATGGCCTGGGAGTGTATACTGATGGTGAGAGGACACACAGGGAGAGAGAGGGGCGAGGAAGGAGAGAGAGGGGCGAGGAGAGAGAGGGGCGAGGAAGGAGAGAGAGGGGCGGGCCGTGCTGCCTATACGATGGATGGCCTGGGAGTGTATACTGATGGTGAGAGGACACACAGGGAGAGAGAGGGGCGAGGAAGGAGAGAGAGGGGCGAGGAAGGAGAGAGAGGGCGAGGAAGGAGAGAGAGGGGCGGGGAAGGAGAGAGGGGCGGGCCGTGCTGCCTATACGATGGATGGCCTGGGAGTGTATACTGATGGTGAGAGGACACACAGGGAGAGAGAGGGGCGAGGAAGGAGAGAGAGGGGTGAGAAAGGAGAGAGAGGGGCGGGGAAGGAGAGAGAGGGGCGAGGAAGGAGAGAGAGGGGCGGGCCGTGCTGCCTATACGATGGATGGCCTGGGAGTGTATACTGATGGTGAGAGGACACACAGGGAGAGGAGGGGCGAGGGAAGGAGAGAGAGGGGTGAGAAAGGAGAGAGAGGGGGCGGGGAAGGAGAGAGAGGGGCGAGGAAGGAGAGAGAGGGGCGGGCCGTGCTGCCTATACGATGGATGGCCTGGGAGTGTATACTGATGGTGAGAGGACACACAGGGAGAGAGAGGGGCGAGGAAGGAGAGAGAGGGGCGAGGAAGGAGAGAGAGGGGCGAGGAAGGAGAGAGAGGGGCGGGGCCGTGCTGCCTATACGATGGATGGCCTGGGAGTGTATACTGATGGTGAGAGGACACACAGGGAGAGAGAGGGGCGAGGAAGGAGAGAGAGGGGCGAGGAAGGAGAGAGAGGGGCGAGGAAGGAGAGAGAGGGGCGAGGAAGGAGAGAGAGGGGCGGGCCGTGCTGCCTATACGATGGATGGCCTGGGAGTGTATACTGATGGTGAGAGGACACACAGGGAGAGAGAGGGGCGAGGAAGGAGAGAGAGGGGCGAGGAAGGAGAGAGAGAGGGCGGGCCGTGCTGCCTATACGATGGATGGCCTGGGAGTGTATACTGATGGTGAGAGGACACACAGGGAGAGAGAGGGCGAGGAAGGAGAGAGAGGGGCGGAAGGAGAGAGAGGGCGAGAAGGAGAGAGAGGGGCGGGCCGTGCTGCCTATACGATGGATGGCCTGGGAGTGTATACTGATGGTGAGAGGACACACAGGGAGAGAGAGGGGCGAGGAAGGAGAGAGAGGGGCGAGGAAGGAGAGAGAGGGGCGAGGAAGGAGAGAGAGGGGGCGGGCCGTGCTGCCTATATGATGGATGGCCTGGGAGTGTATACTGATGGTGAGAGGACACACAGGGAGGAGAGGGGCGAGGAAGGAGAGAGAGGGGCGAGGAAGGAGAGAGAGGGGCGAGGAAGGAGAGAGAGGGGCGGGGAAGGAGAGAGAGGGGCGAGGAAGGAGAGAGAGGGGCGAGGAAGGAGAGAGAGAGGGGCGAGGAAGGAGAGAGAGGGGCGAGAAAGGAGAGAGAGGGGCGAGGAAGGAGAGAGAGGGGCGAGGAAGGAGAGAGAGGGGCGGGCCGTGCTGCCTATACGATGGATGGCCTGGGAGTGTATACTGATGGTGAGAGGACACACAGGGAGAGAGAGGAGAGAGGGACAAGGAAGGAGAGAGAGGGACGAGGAAGGGGAGAGAGAGAGGCGAGGAAGGAGAGAGGGGCGAGGAAGGAGAGAGGGAAGAGGATGGAGGAGAGGCATAAAGAAAACAAGAGGGAAGATATGAGGACATTACAAAAGAAAGAAACAAAATGGTGGGACAAGTAGTAAGTTAGTTGTGGTAAATAAGTAACTAACCAGTAACTAACAGGTAGTGTGTGTCTCTGCAGGGGAAGTTCACCACAGCCAGTGACGTGTGGGCGTTTGGTGTGACTCTGTGGGAGATGCTGAGTGTGTGTCAGGAGCAACCCTACTCCAACCTGACTGATGAACAGGTCATAGACAACGCCGGAGAGTTCTTCAGGGACCACGGAAGACAGGTACACACACTCATACACAGGCTCATACAGTACAGTAGCAGTACATTTAAGTGTGTAGATGGAATGCCTCATCTCTCCCTCCTCCCTTTTCTCTCCCCCCTCCACCTCCCCCTTTCTATCTTTCTCCCCCATCCCTCCTCTGTCTTTGCCTCCCCATCTCTCTTTCTCCCCCTCCCCTCCATCCCCTCTCTCCCTTCCTTTCCCCTCCCTCCCTCTATCCCCATCCTTTCCCCTCCCTCCCTCTATCCCCATCCTTTCCCCCTCCCTCTCTCCCTCCCTCTCTCCCTCTCCCCTCCCCCCTTCCCCCCCTCTCTCCCCACCCCCCAGGTGTATCTGAGCAGGCCAGATGTGTGTCCTCAGGGTCTCTATGACCTCATGCTGAGCTGCTGGAACCGGGACTGCAAGCTCCGCCCATCATTTGCCCACATTCACTCCTTCCTCACAGAGGATGCCATGAACATGGTGTAGAGAGAGAGAGAGGAATGGAAGAGTGAGATGGAGAGAGAGGGATTAGAGACAGCTCCTCCTACCTCCATTCCTCCATTCATCGTAGAGATGAGCGAGGGATGTGTGTAGAAGTGGTGGAGGTGTAGAGGGAGAGGTGTGCAGTAGAGGGACGGGTGCCTGCTTGTATATTTTGTATCTCTCTATGATGGGCGGATGGGGCTGAGACACCGCTGGTTCGGTTTTCACTCCCACGAGACAGACCCCAACCCAAACCCCTTCACCCCCCCTGAGTAGTCTCTAGAGCGTCTTGATAAGAATGTAACACAACACAATGGTTGGTGCGGTGGTGGGTTGATGTCTGATTCTGCATATTCCTTCCAGGACCACCGATGGTCTGTCAATGGTCTGCTAGCGAACACAGGGAAGCTGTAAGACGTATGGGGAGGCGGTGTGACAATGCTTAGTAATGTAGATGAAGCTAAAATGAATGTGTAACGCTGATTAACGTTTATCAAAGAATATAAACAATACCAATCTGATTATGTATCCATGTCAGACTTTAATACTCTGACACTCATAGTTTAATAGCATATTAACATGTTGGGATAAACTTAATAACACATTGTCCTATATAGATATTTTATTACTTGACCTGCTAATGTTTTTGGTATTTGTATAAATCATGTGCTAGGGTTACTGGTGAAGGTCTATATATATTCTCATACTGTCAACATTTCTCCATCTCAAAACGGTACGCACACATTTTTCACACAGAGATGAAATTGCACACAAGGTTTGCTGTCTTAGTAGTATATATAAAACGAGTATGTCCCAGTAAAGTCCATTATGTTTCACTAGTTTTCAGTATATAACCCATTTCTTCCCAGACCCTTATTCCCAGCTCCAAACCCTCCATCCCAGACCCCAGTCTAAGGTTGTCTCTAGTCTCATGGAACCAGACGAGTGTGGCTGAATATTGCATTATATTCCTCTGGCCTACCCGTTAAAGTCTGGCAAGCAGAATGATGGTATCTCATACACAGGCCAGTAGCAGACACAGCAACAGCTGTTCCACCAGCAGTCTGTAACACCAGGCATTAGATAATGCTGCCAGCCAGTCAGTCAGTCAGCTCCTGAGCCCAGACTTGGCTGGCATTGTGACTATAGTCTTCCACATTCTGCTTCCCACTCCACCCAACTCAGTATCTCACAAATCCAGAAGCCTTTCATTCTGCAGTCTCACTCATATCTCTCACAACTGATCCACTCTGAGCTGTAACTATGGAGTTATAGAGGGTGTGGACTGATCTGGACTCGAGGACTCTTTCCAGGACAGGAAGTGTGTGGTTGTTACCATAGAGATATGGTTGTTACTCTACCAGACCTCCAAACTGAAACCCTTTGGACCTCCGGAGCCAGAGAGAACTGACTGGTGTCATGTGACTTGAGCCTCACTGGCTGAGAGAACAGGTACAGTAGGGGAGGTGCACTGTGAACGGCTACAGACTATGAGATTTGAACTTAACAGAAGAGAGACATCCTTCCTGATGAGAGCTGGAATAGTACAGCCCACAGCAACACACACAGCACTGCCTGTGCTGACATCACATGTGAAACTGACAGTTGTGATTGGTCACTAGCTGATGGACAGATGGATTGACGACTAGAGGGGAGTGGGGGCTGATATATGTAAATGACCATTTTCATGTGTAAGTGAGGTGAGCGATGTGATTTTCTACCAGTGATGGATAGCGGAGCTGGGTCTGACTCAGTGACCCAGATGCAGAAAGGAGGTTCATGTATATGTCCAATACACTACCAGCTGCACTTTAAAGGCTGTTTCTGTCCGCACGCCCCAATACCTGCACTAGAATACTAGAGTCGTGGCCAGTCTTGGGGCGTAGTTACAGTACTTGTAGTTTAACAACTAATTAACACTTTCAGAGAAGCTCCCACAACACTGGTATGCATCATGTTACTATAAGAGTATCATGTTGGTATGCTAGTCTGGATGTTGGAGCGTACAGACAGTCTGTATCCCCTTTGTGTTAGTACCGATAGCAGTCCAACATGGCATTGCTGGTCAAAATAGATGTCGTTCTAAACAGAAAAACAGGTCAGTGTCTTGTGATTTATCATCTTAAAGTTGATCATGTATTCATGATTTATATCAGTGGATTGTTGTTCAAATAGAACTGCCTCAATGTTCTCAAAGAGGAAAATTCAGCTTTGGAAAACCTCTGTCTGCATTATGAGGAAAGGTAGAGTTCACCAAATGCTTTCTGCCAGTGTTACATAGATACCCAGCAGAGCTGATGGTTAAAACATCCCAATCACAAAGAACCTAACACTCATGAGAAGAGGAGCACTAACAACTGTATACAAAGCCTTTTAGTTTGTCAGTAACCTTTCATCTACATTACTCTGCCTTACTGAGTGTAGTTCTGCATAATGTGTCAGGCTTAATCAAGATGATCAAATAATCCTTGTTTACTGATTGAATGAGTTAACAGTGGTGTCATATGAATACAGTATGTGTCTCCATTGACCTTTTTTCATATACAAATAGGTTTAGTTGGGCTACAGTGTATATATTTCCTGTATACTACTTAGAATATCCTTGTTGTCAGTGATGTCATCCTTTGCCTTTGAAGCTGAACCTGATGTGTACATATTAAGGACAGAATTTTTATTTTCTTGACTAATATATGGAATGACTTTGTTACAGTTGGGGTCTCTTTGTTCTGTAGAAAGCTTGCTACCTTACCTTGGTGCCATTGTAATTCATTGTGTCGTTTATTTTTGTAGTTTTAATAAAGTTAATCTTTCCAAATAAAGCAAGGAAGAATGTTCTACTTGTCATTAAAACACACACACGACAACAAAGGGTTTACGTTAGGAAATCAGAGTTTGTATGTTACAATAATTTCATTCCTAATATTTATAATATTCATAACTTAGTGCACTTAAACTAAAGTTACACTACATGAGGCCAGGATTATTTTGGCAAGTCAACAAAGTATAGATGGAAATAAACACAGAAATCACATTTAACTAAGTGCAGCGACAGTACAGAAAAAGGTTAGAAGTCACAAATCATTGACTGATGTAATATACAGGTGTGTGCATAAGTGAAAGCAGTAGAATTGGTTTGACGAAATTGGCTTTCATTAATATCTTTAGGACATAGCATGCCTCTAGATTGTTCATGGTTAACCTGGTGTGATAGTTTAGCCTTTAGGTTGAGAGAAAAATGGGAATCTTTCAACTTAGTCAGGCACTTGGTAACAAAATGCATAGACCGCCAGATCGCATGTAAACTTTGGGGTAGTATTCAATCCGGTAGAGAGAAGTAGCTTCTAGAATCCTGAGCAGCGGTATAGAATTAGAAGGATTCTATGGTATAGAACAAGTCCCTAACAACTACAACAACCCTGTACTACAAAAGGATCAAACAGGGATGTGACCAGCACAACAAAAATATACCATTCTAATGATAATATTACAATATGAAAGGATAGCTCCTAATTCATATGTATATTGTCTACTCCAATCTATAGAAGGTCCCTGTATACCTCACTGGACCATACAACTTAATGGAAGTCCACTACTTTAGGGTCTGTAGCCTGGTCCCAGGTCTGTTTGTGTTTTTGCCTGTTCCATTGTCATTGTCAAGGGAAACATGTTTGGCATGGCAATTCTATAAGGATTTGAAAAGAGAGCAGAAACAGACTGGCACCCATTCCCCTCTTCTACACACATACCTTCACCTCAAACAACACATCCACCAGACACCACGTGACTGACAGTACACCTGACCTAGATAGAGACCTCTGAGGTTAGCCTTCAGCAGGAAAACCCGTCTGCTCCCTCCCTCTTCCTTCCAATCACTTCACAGAAAATCTCCACCTTTATACAGTTATAGCACAGTAGAAGCTCTGATCGAAGGCCTGTCTGTCTAATAAGTCTAGGGTTTAGAAACACACTGGAACTAAGCCATAATGGTGTACATGACAATCTGTCTGTTGGATAAACAACAGTATAGTAACAGAATCTGTAGTTCCTTGTTTATTGCTTTGGTAATTAGATACCATCAGAGTCGGTACTCCATTGATTGTGTCTATGCCAGTATTGTACCAACACATAGAAGAGGTTTAGTGCCAACCCATCATATAGTTTGTGATCTCATCCCCCACACATGGCAGAGTCATGGCAAAAAGCCCACAAATCGTAAAACAAAGACTTACAAAAAACAGCATAATCTGCATGTAACTTGGCTTCTATTGTAATATGGCTTGTAGTGATATGATTAATTAGACTCTAAAACAAGGCACTGGCCATTCTAGAGTGTCATCTTAGAGATATGAGTAGATAGACTGATCTAGGGTCTACTGTCAGGGGAGCACATAGTGGAAAACTACTTTGTCCATAAGGTGGTAGACAGAGGTACTGGAATGCTGTAAGGCATGCAGAAGTCATGTATAAATAACATGACTACCATTATCTAAATTCTGATTCTGGACATATCTTAATTTCTTCCCAGTGAAAGTAAAAAGCATTTCTTCATTTGCAAAGCAACTGATAGCAACTAAGCAAGCTTCCGATGCTAAGAACCTTCTAGAACTGCAAATGTTGACAAAACAATCAGCTGACAAACCCAACAATGACATGGACGACCTCATACTGACAATTATTTCCTACATCATTTCTCAAACAACCACATCCCAATGAAATAACATTCTATGAATTACAACTATGTGACAGTTGAACAGTTTATATGGACCCAAACCTGTAATGGAGGGAGACAGAGGCAGGCTTGAAGCAGTGATTAAAACACACTGAATAGCAGACGGAGAAAAGAGTACAGAATGGTGGAGGCGGCAGGGTTACTACCAGAACGACGAAGGCTGTGTCATGCTAGTCCAAAGTGCTTTTCTTTCCTTCATCCAAGCTGAACTAACAGTTATGAATGACCAGGAGACACACTCCCCCAGTAGACTTACAACATACAGCTTGGAACCATCCTCTGTTTTCAGATCAGTGCCAAAAAGGACCAGGAAGCAAGAGGGGAGGTCGAATAAGAGTGTTGAGACATGCCCTAAGGAGACAGGCATGCAGACAGACATGCCCTAAGGAGACAGGCATGCAGACAGACATGCCCTAAGGAGACAGGCATGCAGACAGACATGCCCTAAGGAGACAGGCATGCAGACAGACATGCCCTAAGGAGACAGGCATGCAGACAGACATGCCCTAAGGAGACAGGCATGCAGACAGACATGCCCTAAGGAGACAGGCATGCAGACAGACATGCCCTAAGGAGACAGGCATGCAGACAGACATGCCCTAAGGAGACAGGCATGCAGACAGACATGCCCTAAGGAGACAGGCATGCAGACAGACAACTACACTAGGTAATAATAATTATAGGCACGAGGCGGCAGTATGGAGTTCCTGGTCTGACAGTGCAGACTGTCTCAATAACTAGGTTCCATTCTCAGCCCATTCGGGTGGACAGCCCAACCTGTGGAAAGAAGGGGAGAGAATGTCAGTGTTTGTCAACAAATATGTACACACAAATACTATTTTCCTCTCTCTTCCTCACACACACACCTGTGAGATGTTGATTCCAGTGAGTTTCTCCACGGCAGCTGGTAGTCTGGTCATGATGTCCAGAACCTCTCCGGTCAGCTTGGCCGCGCCCACCTCACCCCCGCCGCTGGAAACCATGGTAACCTTCTGGGCCATGGAGAGGGGCCTGCTGATCTCCTCTGCTATCTAGAGGACAGGAGGAGTGATGGCAGCTTCAGGAAGAGAACAGCAGCAGACAGGACTGAAGTAACAGTACACTACATGTCCATCTGTCATCTAATCAATCTGTCATCCATCCATCCTCACATCCACTGAATCTGACCATCCATCCACTCTTCATCTCTCCATCCATCCGCTTAAACTCTCCATATCTACTGAATCACTTTCCCATCAATCCTTCTCCCTATCCATGCACCCTCCCAGTCTCTAGTAGAACCAGTCCTACTCCCAGTGTGACTGACCAGTGGTAGTTTCTCCAGCAGCATGTCCACCATGGCTCCCTCCCCGTACTGTTTAAAGGCCTCAGCCTTCTTAGCCATCTGCTCTGCCTCGGCACGACCTTTAGCCTCCAGAGCAAATGCCTCAGCATCACCCCTCATCTACAGACAGGACAGAGAACACATTAGTTCAAATAAACAAAGGTTGTATATATGAAAGAATAAATAAGAACACACTCAGTTGCCAGTTTATTAGGTACACCCATCTAGTACCGGGTAGGGTCCAGAACAGCCTGAATTCTTCGTGCATAGAAATGTTGCTCAATTGGTTTCAAGGGACCTACTCGTGTGGCAGGAAAACATTCCCCACACCATTACACCACCAGCCTGTACCATTAACACCAGGCTGGATGGGGCCATGGAGTCATGCTGCTGACACCAAATCCTGACTGCCACCAGCAGCAGGAACCGGGATTCGTCAAGCCAGGCAATATTTTTCCACTCAATTGTCGAGTGTTGGTGATCACGTGCCCACTGGAGCTTATAGGAGTGGAACCTGGTGTGGTCATCTGCTGCAATAGCCCATCCATGACAAGGACTGTCGAGTTGTGCCTCTCGAGATGTCGTTCTGCGCAGCCATTTGCCTGTTTGTGGCCCACCTCTTAGCACGATCCTTGATGTTCTCCTCCAACCTCTCATCAACGAGCTGTTTTCACCCACAGGACTGCCGTTGACTGGATGTTTTGTGTTTGTCGCACCATTCTCGGTAAAACCCCAGCTGTTTGAGGTACTGGAACCGGCGCGCCTGGCACCGTCGATCACGCCACGCTCAAAGTTGCTTAGGTCACCCGTTTTGCCCATTCTAACGTTCAATGTAACAGAAACTGGATGCCAGTCTGTCCGCTTTATATAGCAGGCCACGTGACTCACTGTCTGTAGGAGCGAACCATTTTCATGAACAAGGTGGTGTACATAATAAACTTCTGAACCACGTTGTTTTATGAATAAAATATACAAATGGATGGTTTAATAAGGATGTGTATAATATATGAAACAGGAAGAGAGAGAACTAAAGTAAAGTTATATTAAGGGAAGTGAGCGATGTCTCCGAAGGAGGAGACAGGGAATTTAGAATAGAGATGGGAAGAGGAACAGAGAACACTATGGAGAGAGGGGAGGCAGGGGGAGATAGAGAGAGCGAGAGCAAGTGGATGAAAGGGTGGAAGGGACAGGCTGTCGAGGGAGCTAAGACAAGAGGCATATCAGACAGCTATTGTACTGGGGGTGAAGACACAACAGGAGTGACAGGAGAGTGGAGGGACATGATAGAGAAGATAGAGGAGAGAGGCGCTGCTGAACTCACTCTGATGGACTCTGCCTCTGCCTCAGCCTCCATGATGAGCTGTGCACTGTGAAAGAGAGAGACAGTTTGAGTTGAGCTGAACAAATGTTGGACCTTTAACAGGACTCACTGCCCAGGACTACGGAACAAAACATACCCACAGTTCTGACATACCCCCATCATTCCCCTTTTATGGTGACAATAAGGCCTTTATTCGCTGTTTACTTTAAAGGTATTGTAATTAGACATTTAAAGTGTCTCAAAGGAATAGCAATGGTGAACTTGATCAAATGTCCCGGAGGGGGTGCATCTGCCCGTTTCTGAAAGACAGAAACAAAATGTCCCAGAGGGGGTGTATATTTCCCCTTTTTCTGAAAGACAGAAACAAAATGTCCCAGAGGGGGTGTATCTGCCCGTTTCTGAAAAACAGAAACAAAATGTCCCAGAGGGGGTATATCTGCCCGTTTCTGAAAAACAGAAACAAAATGTCCCAGAGGGGGTGTATCTGCCCGTTTCTGAAAGACAGAAACAAAATGTCCCGGAGGGGGTGTATCTGCCCGTTTCTGAAAGACAGAAACAAAATGTCCCAGAGGGGTGCATCTGCCCGTTTCTGAAAGACAGAAACAGAATGTCCCGGAGGGGGTGTATCTGCCCGTTTCTGAAAGACAGAAACAAAATGTCCCAGAGGGGGTGTATCTGCCCGTTTCTGAAAGACAGAAACAAAATGTCCCGGAGGGGGTGTATCTGCCCGTTTCTGGAAGACAGAAACAAAATGTCCCAGAGGGGGTGTATCTGCCCGTTTCTGAAAGACAGAAACAAAATGTCCCGGAGGGGGTGTATCTGCCCGTTTCTGAAAGACAGAAACAAAATGTCCCGGAGGGGGTGCATCTGCCCGTTTCTGAAAGACAGAAACAAAATGTCCCGGAGGGGGGTGTATCTGCCCGTTTCTGAAAAACAGAAACAAAATGTCCCGGAGGGGGTGTATCTGCCCGTTTCTGAAAGACAGAAACAAAATGTCCCAGAGGGGGTGTATCTTCCCGCTTTTTCTGAAAGACAGAAACAAAATGTCCCGGAGGGGGTGTATCTGCCCGTTTCTGAAAGACAGAAACAAAATGTCCCGGAGGGGGTGTATCTGCCCGTTTCTGAAAAACAGAAACAAAATGTCCCAGAGGGGGTGTATCTGCCCGTTTCTGAAAGACAGAAACAAAATGTCCCAGAGGGGGTGTATCTGCCCGTTTCTGAAAAACAGAAACAAAATGTCCCAGAGGGGGTGTATCTGCCCGTTTCTGAAAAACAGAAACAAAATGTCCCAGAGGGGGTGTATCTGCCCGTTTCTGAAAAACAGAAACAAAATGTCCCGGAGGGGGTGTATCTGCCCGTTTCTGAAAGACAGAAACAAAATGTCCCGGAGGGGGTGTATCTGCCCGTTTCTGAAAGACAGAAACAAAATGTCCCAGAGGGGGTGTATATTCCCGCTTTTTCTGAAAGACAGAAACAAAATGTCCCAGAGGGGGTGTATATTTCCCCTTTTTCTGAAAGACAGAAACAAAATGTCCCAGAGGGGGTGTATCTGCCCGTTTCTGAAAAACAGAAACAAAATGTCCCGGAGGGGGTGTATCTGCCCGTTTCTGAAAGACAGAAACAAAATGTCCCGGAGGGGTGTATCTGCCCGTTTCTGAAAGACAGAAACAAAATGTCCCGGAGGGGGTGTATCTGCCCGTTTCTGAAAGACAGAAACAAAATGTCCCGGAGGGGGTGTATCTGCCCGTTTCTGAAAGACAGAAACAAAATGTCCCAGAGGGGGTGTATCTGCCCGTTTCTGAAAGACAGAAACAAAATGTCCCAGAGGGGGTGTATCTGCCCGTTTCTGAAAGACAGAAACAAAATGTCCCAGAGGGGGTGTATCTGCCCGTTTCTGAAAGACAGAAACAAAATGTCCCGGAGGGGGTGTATCTGCCCGTTTCTGAAAGACAGAAACAAAATGTCCCGGAGGGGTGTATCTGCCCGTTTCTGAAAGACAGAAACAAAATGTCCCGGAGGGGTGTATCTGCCCGTTTCTGAAAGACAGAAACAAAATGTCCCGGAGGGGGTGTATCTGCCCGTTTCTGAAAGACAGAAACAAAATGTCCCGGAGGGGTGTATCTGCCCGTTTCTGAAAGACACACCCCTCTGGGACATTTTGTTTCTATCTGCCCGTTTCTGAAAGACAGAAACAAAATGTCCCAGAGGGGGTGTATCTGCCCGTTTCTGAAAGACAGAAACAAAATGTCCCAGAGGGGGTGTATCTGCCCGTTTCTGAAAGACAGAAACAAAATGTCCCAGAGGGGGTGTATCTGCCCGTTTCTGAAAGACAGAAACAAAATGTCCCGGAGGGGGTGTATCTGCCCGTTTCTGAAAGACAGAAACAAAATGTCCCAGAGGGGGTGTATCTGCCCGTTTCTGAAAGACAGAAACAAAATGTCCCAGAGGGGGTGTATCTGCCCGTTTCTGAAAAACAGAAACAAAATGTCCCAGAGGGGGTGTATCTGCCCGTTTCTGAAAGACAGAAACAAAATGTCCCAGAGGGGGTGTATCTGCCCGTTTCTGAAAGACAGAAACAAAATGTCCCAGAGGGGGTGTATCTGCCCGTTTCTGAAAGACAGAAACAAAATGTCCCAGAGGGGGTATATCTGCCCGTTTCTGAAAGACAGAAACAAAATGTCCCAGAGGGGGTGTATCTGCCCGTTTCTGAAAGACAGAAACAAAATGTCCCAGAGGGGGTGTATCTGCCCGTTTCTGAAAGACAGAAACAATTGCAAATGGTTGTGGACCCGTAAATAGATTGTTTGCAATAATGTTTTGCAGTCACTTTTTCCCCAAACATAAATATGCTACACTGCCCACGAATTCTGAAACATGGTGTTCCTGGAAAAAAAGGACAACTACAGTTTGGTTATTAACAGCTGTAGCCTACACACTTCAATGTAAAGCATCAACCACAGACTCTCATATCAACTGTCTGTTATAAACTGCGCTCCCTGTTGGATGCATAGCTAGCTAGAGCAATTTTTAAATGATTATAATAGCCTATCTAATAGGTTCAATTAAATGAGAGATGCGCATGGTCATTTGTTCTATGGCTACTTCAGAAATATGAATATGGCCAGAAAATATGAGGAATTTATTCTGCAATGATCATTATTTTAGAACGCTAAAAATAACAGCGAATGATTACATCTTGTTATTATATTTAGCTACTTGTTTTTTTGCTATGAATAAGAGCGTCCTCATAAATTCTTCATTTGCACAATGTTATTTTAGCAATGCAACACTAGAAACGTTGTGTACACATGGTCCAGAGTTTGCAGGAGGAGAAGTACATTCTCATCTCAAGTTTAGTTTTTATAACTGACAACTTTCGCGTGAAAACTGTCTCAATGAGTCCCTGGGTAATGTAACATACCGTTCTGCCTCAGCCAGTCTCTCCAGACGGTATCTCTCTGCCTCAGCAGGCTTCTTCACCGTGGCCTCCAGCTCCATCTCCTTGCGGGTGATCTCCTGCTCCTGCAGCATGATCTGCTGAGACCTCTCCACCACCTTCACCTGCATCGTCTCCTCCTCAATCCGCTGCTTCGTCTTCGCCACCTACATAACCCCAATAACACAACGGATTTACAAAACAACACTCAGACACTTCACATCAAAAGTGATGGCAGTGGAGGGAATTTGAGGATCATGCACATGTCTCAAGTTAGGATTCTGCCCTGTGTAAATAAAACGGGAATATGTTCCGTTATTAGAACACGACACTGCCTCGGCTGTGTTGAGCATCTGAATGAGAGGATCATTGCACGGCCCAGAGTTTTGTGGTAGGATACCTGCAGCTGATAGGCCATCTCAGACTCTGCCTTCTTGGTGTTGACCTCATAGTCGTAGGAGGCCTTCTTCAGCTCGTAGTCTCTCTGGGCTTTGGCCATCTCGATCTCATTCAGATACTGGGCCGACACCTTCTCCTGCATGGCCTGGGCCTCACGGATCACCGCGTCTCGTTTGTACTGAGCCTCTCCGATCCTGGCATCCTTCTGCACCTGAGCTGTCCTAGCTTTACCCAGGGAGGTGAGGTAGTCCTGACAGAGACAGTGTTATTATTATTATTAGAAACATGGTAGTTTGGGTCCAGCATGCTGATTGGCTGAAACAGCATTTCAGCTGTGCGTATATCAGGCAATATCCCACAAAAATACTTACTGTTCTATTTATGTTCATAATAGCAATAAGGCACCTCAGGGGTTTGTGTAATATGGCCAATATACCACGGCTAAGGGCTGTGTCCAGGCAGTCCGCTTCACATCGTGTCAAAGAACAACCCTTTGTCATAATATATTGGCCATATACCACACCCCTTTGAGACTTATTGCTACTATAAACTGGTTATGAACATAAACAGAACAGTAAACAAGTATTTTTGTGCAGCAATTTGTCTTTCTCGAACACTGACTTTCAAAAAGGCCTTTGCATTTTTACCAAATCTGTGCTAATATCTCAATTTCAGACTGTTTTCTGTAATAATCCTTGTGTGACCTTCATACCGTAACGTCGCTGTATATTTGTCAGAGCGAACAAACCTGGTCGTCGTGAACATCTTTGAGCGTGTAGCTGACCACGCCGATGCCCATGTTGACCAGGTCAGAGGAGGCCACCTTAAACACCTGCTCAGAAAACTTCTTACGGTCCTGGTAGATCTCCTACAGGGGAAGGATAATATAATAATACCATTTAGCAGACACTTTGATACATGTTCGTATTGGTGGCCCCAACGGCGATCTAACCCATGAACCCTGGCGTTGCAAGCGCCATGCTCTACTAACTGAGCCACAAAGGACAAGTGGGTTGTTTACGTGCTGCTGTGCAGTTTGTTGCTAACGTTTCTTTGCTACCTGCCAACGTTACGGTTTTTATTATTTTTCCCCCCCTCGTAGAACTTTTTTCATTCACCTTTTTCACCCCGGATGCTTTTTGGACATGGTTCTACACGACCTCCACCAGCCGAAGCTAAGTGGTAACATTAACATGATGCTTTCTGGACATGGTTCTACACGACCTCCACCAGCCGAAGCTAAGTGGTAACATTAACATGATGCTTTCTGGACATGGTTCTACACGACCTCCACCAGCCGAAGCTAAGTGGTAACATTAACATGATGCTTTCTGGACATGGTTCTACACGACCTCCACCAGCCGAAGCTAAGTGGTAACATTAACATGATGCTTTCTGGACATGGTTCTACACGACCTCCACCAGCCGAAGCTAAGTGGTAACATTAACATGATGCTTTCTGGACATGGTTCTACAAGACCTCCACCAGCCGAAGCTAAGTGGTAACATTAACATGATGCTTTCTGGACATGGTTCTACACGACCTCCACCAGACCATTAACATGATGCTTTCTGGACATGGTTCTGACCTCCACCAGCCGAAGCTAAGTGGTAACATTAACATGATGCTTTCTGGACATGGTTCTACAAGACCTCCACCAGCCGAAGCTAAGTGGTAACATTAACATGATGCTTTCTGGACATGGTTCTACACGACCTCCACCAGCCGAAGCTAAGTGGTAACATTAACATGATGCTTTCTGGACATGGTTCTATCCACCAGCCGAAGCTAAGTGGTAACATTAACATGATGCTTTCTGGACATGGTTCTACACGACCTCCACCAGCCGAAGCTAAGTGGTAACATTAACATGATGCTTTCTGGACATGGTTCTACAAGACCTCCACCAGCCGAAGCTAAGTGGTAACATTAACATGATGCTTTCTGGACATGGTTCTACACGACCTCCACCAGCCGAAGCTAAGTGGTAACATTAACATGATGCTTTCTGGACATGGTTCTACACGACCTCCACCAGCCGAAGCTAAGTGGTAACATTAACATGATGCTTTCTGGACATGGTTCTACAAGACCTCCACCAGCCGAAGCTAAGTGGTAACATTAACATGATGCTTTCTGGACATGGTTCTACACGACCTCCACCAGCCGAAGCTAAGTGGTAACATTAACATGATGCTTTCTGGACATGGTTCTACACGACCTCCACCAGCCGAAGCTAAGTGGTAACATTAACATGATGCTTTCTGGACATGGTTCTACACGACCTCCACCAGCCGAAGCTAAGTGGTAACATTAACATGATGCTTTCTGGACATGGTTCTACACGACCTCCACCAGCCGAAGCTAAGTGGTAACATTAACATGATGCTTTCTGGACATGGTTCTACACGACCTCCACCAGCCGAAGCTAAGTGGTAACATTAACATGATGCTTTCTGGACATGGTTCTACAAGACCTCCACCAGCCGAAGCTAAGTGGTAACATTAACATGATGCTTTCTGGACATGGTTCTACACGACCTCCACCAGCCGAAGCTAAGTGGTAACATTAACATGATGCTTTCTGGACATGGTTCTACAAGACCTCCACCAGCCGAAGCTAAGTGGTAACATTAACATGATGCTTTCTGGACATGGTTCTACACGACCTCCACCAGCCGAAGCTAAGTGGTAACATTAACATGATGCTTTCTGGACATGGTTCTACACGACCTCCACCAGCCGAAGCTAAGTGGTAACATTAACATGATGCTTTCTGGACATGGTTCTACACCCTCCACCAGCCGAAGCTAAGTGGTAACATTAACATGATGCTTTCTGGACATGGTTCTACAAGACCTCCACCAGCCGAAGCTATGGTAACATTAACATGATGCTTTCTGGACATGGTTCTACACGACCTCCACCAGCCGAAGCTAAGTGGTAACATTAACATGATGCTTTCTGGACATGGTTCTACACGACCTCCACCAGCCGAAGCTAAGTGGTAACATTAACATGATGCTTTCTGGACATGGTTCTACAAGACCTCCACCAGCCGAAGCTAAGTGGTAACATTAACATGATGCTTTCTGGACATGGTTCTACACGACCTCCACCAGCCGCTAAGTGGTAACATTAACATGATGCTTTCTGGACATGGTTCTACACGACCTCCACCAGCCGAAGCTAAGTGGTAACATTAACATGATGCTTTCTGGACATGGTTCTACACGACGTCCACCAGCCAAGCTAAGTGGTAACATTAACATGATGCTTTCTGGACATGGTTCTACAAGACCTCCACCAGCCGTGGTAACATTAACATGATGCTTTCTGGACATGGTTCTACACGACCTCCACCAGCCGAAGCTAAGTGGTAACATTAACATGATGCTTTCTGGACATGGTTCTACACGACCTCCACCAGCCGAAGCTAAGTGGTAACATTAACATGATGCTTTCTGGACATGGTTCTACACGACGTCCACCAGCCGAAGCTAAGAAGTAACATTTAACCTTCTAATTGCAGTCACTGTACTCATAATATACAGGAGAACGATCTTCTGGCGAGGACAGCTGCGCTGCAAGCCCAGCTTCAGACGCAATCGTTAAGCAAGGGTCATTTAAGTGTAGGAAAGGATGAAACAGAATCTGTGCCATCAGTAAGTACAGATAGTAGTATAAATCCCCTCGCACAGTCCCTGCAGCCGGACAACTTTCTCATGGCTTCTGGAGGGAAATGCTGTAGGAATACTCAACCAATGTCGCCCATTCAGCCGACAGAAACTTTCAACCGGTTCTCCCCATTTAGCAACGAGTCTGTCCGAGTCTTCTCTCCACCCGTTACGGGGTCTGAGACGCCGAAGCCTCCCACCTTTAGCTCTGACAAAATGAACACCCTAGTCATTGTCGACTCCATTACCTGCAGTATTAGACTTAAAACTAATCATCCAGCGATCATACACTTTACCAGGGGGCAGGGCTACCGACGTTAAGGCTAATCTGAAGATGGTGCTGGCTCAAGCTAAAACTGGCGAGTGTAGAGAGTATAGGAATATTGTTATCCACGTCGGCACCAATGATGTTAGGATGAAACAGTCAGAGGTCACCAAGCAGTCTCTCACAACTCAATCGCTGGTTGAAAACTGTTTTTTGCTCCTCCCAAAAGATAGAATTTGTAGATAATTGGCCCTCTTTCTGGGACTCACCCACAAACAAGACCAAGCCTGGCCTGCTGAGGAGTGACAGACTCCATCCTAGCTGGAGGGGTGCTCTCATCTTATCTATGAACACAGACAGGGCTCTAACTCCTCTAGCTCCACAATGAGAGAGGGTGCAGGCCAGGCAGCAGGCTGTTAGCCAGCCTGCCAGCTTAGTGGAGTCTGCCACTAGCACAGTCAGTGTAGTCAGCTCAGCTAACCTCATTGAGACCATGTCTGTGCCTCGATCTTGGTTGGACAAAACTAAACATGGTGGTGTTCGCCTTAGCAATCTCACTGGAATAAATACCTCCTCCATTCCTGCCATTATTGAAAGAGATTGTGATTTCTCACATCTCAAAATAGGGCTACTTAATGTTTGATCCCTCACTTCAAAGGCAATTATAGTCAATGAACTAATCATAATCTTGATGTGATTAGCCTGACTGAAACAATGGCTTAAGCCTGATGAATTTACTGTGTCAAATGAGACCTCTCCTCCTGGTTACACTAGTGACCATATCCCCAGCGCATCGGCGCAAAAGTGGAGGTGTTGCTAACATTTATGATAGCAAATTTCAATTTACAACAACAAAAAAAGACTGCGTTTTCATCTTCTAGTCGTGAAATCTATGCAGCCTACTCAATCACTTTTTATAGCTACTGTTTACAGGCCTCATGGGCCATATACAGCGCTCCTCACCGAGTTCCCTGAATTCCTATCAGACCTTGTAGTCATGGCAGATAATACTCACATTTTTGGTGACTTGAATACTCACATGGAAAAGTCCACAGACCCACTCCAAAAGGCTTTCGGAGCCATCATTGACTCAGTGGGTTTTGTCCAACATGTCTACTCACTGCCACAGTCATACTGCCACAGTCATACTCTGGACCTAGTTTTGTCCCGTGGAATAAATATTGTGAATCTTAATGTTTTTCCTCATAATCATGGACTATCGGACCACCATTTTATTACATTTGCAACCGCAACAAATAATTTGCTCAGACCCGAACCAAGGATTATCAAAAGCCATGCTATAGTCTCAGACAACCCAAAGATTCTTAGATGTCCTTCCAGACTCCCTCCACCTACCCAAGGACGTCAGAGTACAAAATCAGTTAACCACCAAAGTGAGGAACTAAATGTAACCTTGCGTAACACCCTCGATGCAATCGCACCCCTAAAAACAAACTAAATGTGCCATAAGAAACGAGCTCCCTGGTATACAGAAAATACCCGAGCCCTGAAGCAAGCTTCCAGAAAATTGGAACGGAAATGGCACCACACCAAACTGGAAGTCTTTCGACTGGCTTGGAAAGACAGTACCGTGCAGTACCGAAGAGCCCTCACTGATGCTCGATCATCCTATTTTTCCAACTTCATTGTGGAGAAGAAGAACAATCCAACATTTATTTTTGATACCGTCGCAAAGCTCACTAAAGAGCAGCATTCCCCAAGAGAGGATGGCTTTCACTTCAGCAGTGATAAATTAATTAACTTCTTTGAGGAAAAGATCATGTTCGTTAGAAAGCAAATTACAGACTCCTCTTTAAATCTGCGTATTCCTCCAAAGCTCAGTTGTCCTGAGTCTGCACAACTCTGCCAGGACCTAGGATCAAAGGAGACACGCAAGTTATCTTTAAATACTATATCTTGACATTGATAAAAATAGTCTTGGCCTCTAAACCTTCAAGCTGCATACTGGACCCTATTCCAAATAAACTACTGAAAGAGCTGCTTTCTGTGCTTGACCCTACTATGTTGAACATAATAATAGGCCCCCTATCCACCGGATGTGTACCAAACTCACTAAGTGGCAGTAATAAAGCCTCTCTTGAAAAAGCCAAACCTTGACCCAGAAAATATCAAAAAGTATTGGCCTATATCGAATCTCCCATTCCTCTCAAAAACTTTAGAAAAAGCTATTGCGCAGCAACTCACTGCCTTCCTGAACACAAACCATGTATAAGAAACGCTTCAGTCTGGTTTTAGACCCCTTCATAGCACTGAGACTGCACTTGTGACGGTGGTAAATTACCTTTTAATGGCGTCAGACCAAGGCTCTGCATCTGTCCTCCTAGACCTTAGTGCTGCTTTTAATACCATCGATCACCACATTATTTTGGAGAGACTGGGAACCCAAATTTGTCTACACAGACAAGTTCTGGCCTGGTTTAGATCTTATCTGTCAGAAAGATATCAGTTTGTCTCTGTGGATGGTTTGTCTTCTGACAAATCAACTGTAAATTTCAGTGTTCCTCAGGGTTCCGTTTTAGGACCACTATATATTTTACCTCTTGGTGATGTCATTCGGAAACATAATGTTAACTTTCACTGCTATGCGGACGATGCACAGCTGTACATTTTGATGAAACATGGTGAAGCCCCAAAATTGCCCTCCCTGGAAGCCTGTGTTTCAGACATAAGGAAGTGGATGGCGGCAAATGTTTTACTTTAAACTCAGACAAAACAGAGATACTAGTTCTAGGTCCCAAGAAACAACGGTATCTTCTGTTGGATCTGACCATTAATCTTGATGGTTGTACAGTCAACTCAAATAAAAACTGAAGGACCTCGGCGTTACTCTGGACCCTGATCTCTTTCGACGAACATATCAAGAACATTGCAAGGACAGATTTATTCTATCTTCGTAACATCGCAAAAATCAGAAACTTTCTGTCCAAAAACGATGCAGAAAAATGTATCCATGCTTTGTCACTTCTAGATTAGACTACTGCAATGCTCTAATATCCGGCTAAAGCACTAAATAAACTTCTGTTAGTGTTAAACACGGCTGCTAGAATCTTGACTAAAACCCCAAAATGGTATCATATTACTCCAGTGTTAGCCTCTCTACACTGGCTTCCTGTTAAGGCTAGGGCTGATTTCAAGGTTTTACTGCTAACCTACAAAGCATTGCATAGGCTTGCTCCTACCTACATTTCCGATTTGGTCCTGCTTTACATACCTACATGTACGCTACGGTCACAAGACGCAGGCCTCCTTACTGTACCTGGAATTTCTAAACAAACAGCTGGAGGCAGGGCTTTCTCCTATAAAGCTCAATTTTTATGGAATGGTCTGCCTATCCATGTGAGAGACACAGACTCGGTCTTGACCTTTAAGTCTTTATGGAAGACTCAGCTCTTCAGTAGGTCCTATGACTAAGTGTAGCCTGGCCCAGGGGTGTGAAGGTGAACGGAAAGGCACTGGAGCGACGAACCTCCCTTGCCTGGCCAGTTCCCCTCACTCCATTGGGATTCTCTGCCTCTAACCCTATTACGGGGGCTGAGTCACTGGCTTACTGGTTCTCTTCCATGCTGTCCCTTGAGTGGGTTAGGTCACTGACATGACCTTCCTGTTCAGGTTGGCGCCCCCCTCAGGCTTGTGGAGATCTCTGTTTGGCCCTGGGGGTATCGTTGGACAGGGCCACAGTGTCTCCCGACCCCTCCTGTCTCAGCCTCCAGTATTTATGCTGCAATAGTTTGTGTCTGGGGGCTCTCTCTCTCTCCCCTAGGATCATGTTTCAGGACTACCTGGCCTGATGGCTCCTTGCTTTCCCCAGTCCACCTGGTCAAGCTGCTGCTCCAAATTAAACTGTTCTGCCTGCGGCTATGGAATCCTGACCTACTCACTGAACGTGCTACCTTGTCCCGGACCTGCTGTTTTGGACCCTCTCTCTACCGCACCTCATCTCTAACTCTGAATGATCGGCTATGAAAAGCCAACTGACATTTACTCCTGAGGTGCTGACCTGTTGCACCCTCTACAACCACTGTGACTATTATTATCTGACCCTGCAGGTCATCTATGAACATTTGAACATCTCCACCCGGCACAGCCAGAAGAGGACTGGCCCCCCTCAGAGCCTGGTTCCTCTCTAGGTTTCTTCCTAGGTTCTGGCCTTTCTAGAGAGTTTTTCCTAGCCACCGTGCTTCTACATCAACATTGTTTGCTGTTTGAAGTTTTAGGATGAGTTTCTTTAAAACAGCACTTTGTGACATCAGCTGATGTAAAAAGGGCTTTATAAATACATTTGATTGATTGATAAGGGTCGACCAGCTATAACGAGTGTACCCATGAGTGTTCCTGTCAAATTGGCCTGGTCTGATGGGCTTTGTCCCTTCTAGTATTTCTGTATCTATGTGGGGAGGAGGTGCCACTAGTAGCACACAGAGGAGATCAGCCAAAGCTACACAGGAAGTAAATGACAGACCAGGGGAATGAAAGGAAACGCGTTACTATTACATATGTTATAATAACTAGAATCTATTAATGCTCTAAGTTTCCAGGCAGGTTTGCTAGCCTTTTGGTAAGTTATGAGAAAAGTCAACAATGAGAAAAACAAGCTATGGCTTGTAGGTTGAAGTCAGCGAGACATTGAGCAATTCAAAAGACCAAGGCACTCCTTATGGAAGAGAAAAGGGCACCAGAGGCAACACATGCCCTTTATCAGGACATGGTGCGGTGTGTAGCCTACCTCAACAGTCAGATGGGCGATGATGGCCCTCTGGTGCCCCTCCAGTGTTTCCAGGGCGATGTTGGAGACCTCAGCCTCAGTCTTCCCCATGAACATCTGACAGGCCGTGGCCAGCATCTCCTTGTTCTGACCCTGGATCTTCACCTGCCAGAGGTCAGGGGTTAGAGGTCAAAGATCACATAGGACAAATGGGGATTCCATGTGAGGTCAAATGTACCTATCCAATCAGAATACATGGCTACTTTCACATGTACACTGGGTGGGGTGTTGACTTCTAAGTCCATACTTGGGCGATGCCAGTGACAGAGATGGGCACTCCATGACGGGTGTACACCTTATCACTCTTCACATTCAGAGTCAGGGTGTTCAGAGTGATCCTAACAGAGACAGAGAGAAGTGGTTCAAAGAGGGAAAGTACAGTGAGAATAGAGAAGGGGATTGTGAGAGGGATGGAGAAGAAAGTGAGTCAGACAGAGAGAGTAACCACGACTACAGGTGGAGGCTACAAATGACAGATAGATTGTGTTGCATTATAAGCTTAAAATAGTAGCCTGGTATTCATATAGGCTCATTTAACCACTAACGTTACAGTAACAGTAGAGAATACACAGGGACTATGGGGCCTTTTTCTCTATACATTAATAGAATCCCTGAATGAAACCTGGATAGATGAACAGATGGATAACTGAAAGAAGAAGGGGAGGGAGAGATAGCCACCTCTGGATCTGTTGAATACAGGGGAGGACAAACACTCTTCCTCCAGCGATCATTAGAGGAGGGGAACGACCAAAGCCTAGAGGAGAAGTTAAGAAGAGAGAGCAATCAGACTGACAGAGAAAAGGGAAAACAATTGCCTTAGTATATACTAAAAAGGAGTGGGTTATTTGAAAATATGAGAGATGAGTTTACATTAGGCTATACTCTCGGTCAACACAGTAGTACACACAATTAAGATGTCATGTACACACTGAGTCTATGACATATATTAATTTGCCTACATATAGGACTATAATGCAACACCACATTCCATACAATACAATGTAAGTGAGGAGCTAGCCTACTGACAGCTGGTATTGTTGCTGTCTCTGCCTGGCCGGTTCCCCTCTTTCCACTAGGATTCTCTGCCTCTAACCCTATTACAGGGGCTGAGTCACTGGCTTACTACTGGGGCTCTTTCATACCGTCCCTAGGAGGGGTGCGTCACTTGAGTGGGTTGAGTCACTGATGTGATCTTCCTGTCTGGGTTGGCGCCCCCCCTTGGGTTGTGCCGTGGCGGAGATCTTTGTGGGCTATACTCGGCCTTGTCTCAGGATGGTAAGTTGGTGGTTGCAGATATCCCTCTAGTGGTGTGGGGGCTGTGCTTTGGCAAAGTGGGTGGGGTTATATCCTTCCTGTTTGGCCCTGTCCAGGGGTGTCCTCAGATGGGGCCACAGTGTCTCCTGACCCCTCCTGTCTCAGCCTCCAGTATTTATGCTGCAGTAGTTTATGTGTCGGGGGGCTAGGGTCAGTTTGTTATATCTGGAGTACTTCTCCTGTCCTATTCGGTGTCCCGTGTGAATTTACATTTACATTTACATTTAAGTCATTTAGCAGACGCTCTTATCCAGAGCGACCTACAAATTGGTGCACACACCTTATGAACAGCCACTTGCATCTAAATCTTTTGGGGGGGGTGAGAAGGATTACTTACCCTTACTTACCCTATCCTAGGTATTCCATGAAGAGGTGGGGTTTCAGGTGTCTCAAGTGCGCACTCTCTAATTCTCTCTTTCTCTCGGAGGACCTGAGCCGTAGGACCATGCCTCAGGACTACCTGACATGATGACTCCTTGCTGTCCCCAGTCCACCTGGCCGTGCTACTGCTCCAGTTTCAACTGTTCTGCCTTATTATTTTTTGACCATGCTGGTCATTTATGAACATTTGAACATCTTGGCCACGTTCTGTTATAATCTCCACCCGGCACAGCCAGAAGAGGACTGGCCACCCCACATAGCCTGGTTCCTCTCTAGGTTTCTTCCTAGGTTTTGGCCTTTCTAGGGAGTTTTTCCTAGCCACTGTGCTTCTACACCTGCATTGCTTGCTATCTGGGGTTTTAGGCTGGGTTTCTGTACAGCACTTTGAGATATCAGCTGATGTACAAAGGGCTTTATAAATACATTTGATTTTGATTTTATAAAAAGTTAACAAAGTACTGTACTGTTTGAGCTGAACCCGATTAGATTCCTGTCCTGGTTTACTACACACTGTGACATCCGGGGTACGTTCAGCAGGACACAATGTTTTGTAACATTCAGATAGAAATATGTAATATAGAACAAACATGCCTCTCCGACACATAGATCAAGGAATCACGTTGGCTCTATTAATGACTTTACTATCAGCAAAGTTTGACAACTGAAAGTGGTCCAGAGTTGCTAAATGGTATCACATGACACTTGATGATAGGCTAAAGTGAGTCACATGTCACTTGGCCCAGCATTATGTTTACTGTTACGTGTACTGTAAACAATCACATACAGTAAACAACATAGGCCTATTACAGTTTCAAGAAGGGTCATAATAATATTGGGCCATGTAGGGCAATAGGGGTAAGGCTGGGTAGATCACCCAACCGTTTTTTTTTGGAGGGTTCTGTATAGTGCCATATAAGATTATGTTATTAAATAAAACAAAGCATCTTACCAGACACCACCATGGCTTCATTGGGTCCACATGTGTAGAACATCTTGATTTGGACCTAAGAGCTGTTTTGGTTAAGATTGTCAAAGTCATTAGACAGTTTCCACTTGGTTGGCTTAATATTTCAAGAATCCCTAGGATAGTAACGTTACTAGTCTTTTGCTGCTCGTCCCAATTCCAAATAGTTACTTTAGTGGTTAGTACTTGTGCTGAGAAAAAGTAGGGCAATCAACTTGTGAAAAAGTGACAGACAGTCTGGGTGTGTGTACAACAGACTACAGTTGAGAGAGAACGTTATTTGGCAGAATGGGACAGAGGCGCTCCATCTCATCTGGGATCTAAGCAGATTAATGGGAGGTTAAATTAGCCATGTGGATCCTCCAACAGTGTCGTTCGTGAATCCATGGTTTATGCCGGAAGTTACATTATAATACTTACCGTTACCGTCTGCCAATATGTTACAGCTAGCTACATAGTTACCACAGCGAGAGTATCTCTACGGTCTCTGGTTACCATAACCAACAAGTTACGTCAACAATGTGAATGTTAAATACAGCAGATAGCTAACGTTAGTTAGTGCATTTACTACAGCCGTGTGCTGTCACCCATGCTGACCCACCCTATGCTGTCTCACGGCTTCACATCACTCCCCATGAACCACAGCAAATATTATATTTATCTCTTCACAGCTAATTCTGACCACACTGTCAAGTACGTAGCTAGCTAACTTGCTACTCTATGCCCCGGTCTCAACTAAATTAGCTAGTTTAAGATTGCTGTCTGAAAATCCAACGTTTACCTTTCGCTAGCTCGGTCCATTACAACCACAAACAAGAAACAAATACTTGTTATCTTGCCTACTGTAACTTACCAATCGATTCTCCCTAAAGATATGTTTCCCTAAATCGTCGTGTACAGTCCAGATGGTTTCAATATACTCCGAATTACGTGACTTGACGACTGGCTCAAATACTGGAATTGCAACCAAATGTTACTTAACTTGACTTAATGGAGTGCAAATGCTGACCACGCCCCCTTAGGAGTATAGTGGAAATAACGCCCCCTGGTGGTTAAAATGCAGACATTCTTTACCGAGAGAAATGTTAAGGGCGCGGGGGGCAACATAGGGGGAGGGTTGTCTACCTTTTTGCTTTGAGGAGGGTTGTGTTTTTTTTATTGGGCACAGGGGAGGGTAGTACATTTTTCCCATGGTTTACATTCGCTCTTTTGCATTATTTATTCTATCCTTGCCACATTTCCTCATCTGCTTGCATGCACCTCCCCTATGTCATGGTGTTTTGGTACTTCCCTTTTCCACTGCGCTTTTCGACATGCTAACTTTTACTACTACAGGTCAATGTAGTCTACCAGTCTGTCTATCCTGTCCTCTATCCACCATTCATAGTGACAATACTGGAAAGTGGATCGTTTGTCAAGATCTGCAATAGGCTAACTAGCAATCATACCACACATAAAAGCATCCAAAGCCTGATCAATTTTCAATATGAACCCACAATAAAAAATATGAATAGCTAATAGGCAGGGGAGAGGCGAGGTGTATCATTGTGCATGAAATAAGTATTTGCATCCACCCCCTTATTTTATTCTTATTTATTTTTTTTATTTTTTGCACTGACTCTTTTGCACAGGATCAATATACACACACTGGACTCTAAGCACACACCCACACATGCTACACTGACACTCCAACACACACACACGGACACACACAAAACACACACATGCATATTGAAGACACCACACACACACACACACACATACACATTCCCTCACACACACTGCTGCTACTCTCTGTTTATTATCTATGCACAGTCACTTTACCCCTACCTACATGTACAGTTGAAGTCAGAAGTTTACATACACCTTAGCCAAATACATTTAAACAATTCCTGAAATGTAATCCTAGAAAAAAAATCCCTGTTTTAGGCCAGTTTGGATCACCACTTTAATTTAAGAATGTGAAATGTCAGAATAATAGTAGAGAATGATTTATTTCAGCTTTTGTTTATTTCATCACATTCCCAGTGGGTCAGAAGTATACATACACTCAATTAGTACACGGTAGCATTACCTTTAAATAATTTAACTTGGGTCAAACGATTCGGGTAGCCTTCCACAAGCTTCCCACAATATGTTGGGTTAATTTTGGCCCATTTCTCCTGACAGAGAAGGTGTAACTGAGTCAGGATTGTAGGCCTCCTTGCTCGCACACACTTTTTCAGTTCTGCCCACAAATGTTCTATAGTATGTACATTTCTGACCCACTGGAATTGTGATACTGTGAATTATAAGTAAAATAATCTGTCTGTAAACAATTGTTGGAAAAATGACTTGTGTCATGAACAAAGTAGATGTCCTAACCGACTTACCAAAACTATAGTTTGTTAACAAGACATTTGTGGAGTGGGTGAAAAACTAGTTTTAATGACTCAAACCTAAGTGTATGTAAACTTCCGACTTCAACTGTACATATTACCTGAATTACCTCAACTTACCCGTACCCTTGCACATTGACTCGGTACTGGTACCCTTGTATATAGCCTCGTTATTGTTATTTTATTGTGTTACTATTTGTCCTTTAGTCTATTTAGCTAACTTTTTTTGTACTCTGCATTGTTGGTTAAGGGCTAGTAAGTAAGCATTTCACGTTAAGGTCTACTACACCTGTTGTATTCGGCACATGTGACAAATACAATTCAATTTGATTTGAACAGTGAAGACATGAGACATGCAGCTCAAAAAGCTCCCCTATTAATCTTGTTTAGGGACAATTCAGTTATCCTACCTAGACTAACCGACAGCACCACAATTCAATGAATCATTGCATTATTGTTTTCAAGTAAGTACAACATTCTACTCTAGGCTGCAGTGAAAATGTAAGGTTTCCATCCAACCTTTTTCTGGGAGTAAAGTACATGTCAGATAAGAAATGTAATGACGTCATGGGAAAGCATGCAGTTTATTAGGCTCCAGATGAAATAGGTTGGTGATGAAATTCACAGGGTGGTGAAAGTTCACAATGATGAGTTTAATGCTCATTTCAATAAATATCCAGGGTCTTATTCTGGTGACATGATGATGCTTGGCTGCTGTTTGACAAATAAAAATAATCTCACACTTTTGTCCATAATACTCTCCCCACAGTGGAGATGTCAGAATACCCAGAAATCTAGCTGTCAAACAAGGAAATGGTTCCAATAATTTTAACACCCTTAATATTTCCCATAGGGGATTTAAGAAACACTTCAAATAAGGGCTTGCCCTGGCATGACGTTGTGATCACCATACAAATCTCTCTCGAAACAAGGTGACTGTGCCACAAAAGCATGCTTAAGTGACAAAGTCCAAATCCACGTTTATAAACACCTGGTCACCACAGTTATTGTTATTTGCGGTCATAAACATTATTGTGAGTTAATTCTATGAGGGTGAAGGGTGTGCCATGTTTTTACAGTACCAGGGGAGGGTCATGTGAAAATATGTTTTATTTTCACAGTAAATTTCCAACTGTCAGTTAAAGGTTCAACTTCAGGACTGAAAATATCATCAAAACATTTTATTTAAACAGAGTTGGGGGTAAATGTAATGGTTATAAGTAGTAATTTAGTTGTTTGTTCATAAATATAATTTCAATACACTTTGTGAATGGGGTATGAATAGAAATTAAATCGATCTCCACCCTGTTATATGAAAATCACTCCCAGTCTCTCTCTCTGGACCCAGTCCAGAGGTTTACCATCCTCCTATCAGTAGGATATTATACTGGCAGCATGTTCATAGATTATTAAAAAAATAAAAACAAGAGGCCCCCTGCAAAGACATGCGAAACTTGGGAATATCCTTTTTTTGCACTCTAGTGAGGTACAACTGTTTGTCACTGCATTACAACCACCTCTGAAAAAATAAATGGATAATTTGACATATTCTACTGTTTATACCAGCATTTCTTTTAAAAGTTTACAGAAATACTGTCATGTCAAAAGCTATTGTGTAGGCTATATTTAAAGAAATACACTTCTAATAAAATATGTGTTATTGGAATTACTCAATAGAGTCTGCAAAACTTAAATGGGTCTCTTGTGCTGGGCAACGGGTTTAATACAGAGTACCGGTGACTCCTTACTCCACCCACTTCTTTCTCTTCAACGCAATGCATGATATTACCTTAGAGAAGGTCCAAAAACTCCTGAAGCTAGCTGTGTTCTATCTGGTATCATAAGAGAAGAAACACAGTGGGAAAGTATCACATTTTCTTCAAAAAGACAAAAGTCATCTGTGCACTGACAAATGCACAAAGAATGACTCATCGAGTTCTAAACAAAGGCAACCAAAACTCTTCCATCTCCACTTACTAAAGAGGATTATTAAGCCATGATAACAAGTGGTTCAAGGATAGAATAATTGACAGGTACAATGATCTTTTGAAGTCACATCTGAAGGAACAATTTGTGTTAATGTCCCTCGCATCTTTTGCAAGTCAGGAATTACAGAGTCTCTTTTGTGACAGCAAAGAGATTACACCAACTGTGCCTGGAATGGTGCACAATTGGTGGCTTTTGAGCATGTGATAGTGCCTGTGAACTTAAAGTCACATTGGACAGTTATATGCAACATATACTGTAGTTGGCAGCAGTAAGTGCATTACATTCCATTACAATGATGGATTCCTTAAGACAATATGAAAGAGAATGAAAGGATAAACTACTTCCACTTCAGATATACCTGGAATTACAGTATCTGGCAATGTATGGATTTGCGGTGGATGTGACACTAAACTATGAATTTCCTCATCGGTGTCCCTATTTTAGAAAACAGTCAGACGGTAATGGTGTTTATGTGTACTTATTCTCTAAAGCAGTCTTATTAGAGGGCAGTGTGGGTACACTTTGTCACAATGGCATGCGATGGTCCTCCTCCCAGAGCGCTAAGAACCTTGGCGTGATCCTGGACAACACCCTGTCGTTCTCAACTAACATCAAGGCGGTGGCCCGTTCCTGTAGGTTCATGCTCTACAACATCCGCAGAGTACGACCCTGCCTCACACAGGAAGCGGCGCAGGTCCTAATCCAGGCACTTGTCATCTCCCGTCTGGATTACTGCAACTCGCTGTTGGCTGGGCTCCCTGCCTGTGCCATTAAACCCCTACAACTCATCCAGAATGCCGCAGCCCGTCTGGTGTTCAACCTTCCCAAGTTCTCTCACGTCACCCCGCTCCTCCGCTCTCTCCACTGGCTTCCAGTTGAAGCTCGCATCCGCTACAAGACCATGGTGCTTGCCTACGGAGCTGTGAGGGGAACGGCACCTCAGTACCTCCAGGCTCTGATCAGGCCCTACACCCAAACAAGGGCACTGCGTTCATCCACCTCTGGCCTGCTCGCCTCCCTACCACTGAGGAAGTACAGTTCCCGCTCAGCCCAGTCAAAACTGTTCGCTGCTCTGGCTCCCCAATGGTGGAACAAACTCCCTCACGACGCCAGGACAGCGGAGTCAATCACCACCTTCCGGAGACACCTGAAACCCCACCTCTTTAAGGAATACCTAGGATAGGATAAAGTAATCCTTCTCACCCCCCCTTAAAAGATTTAGATGCACTATTGTAAAGTGGCTGTTCCACTGGATGTCATAAGGTGAATGCACCAATTTGTAAGTCGCTCTGGATAAGAGCGTCTGCTAAATGACTTAAATGTTAAATGTAAATGATGGTATGTTTTAATTGAGTTATCTGCGTACTGCATTTTAAACTCTACAGAAAATGACTACTGGCCTTGATAGATAATAAACTCCTCTCTGTATTATGTATTATCTTTCAATCTTGTCTCTGTTATTGGTTTAGAAAACTTAGTTAATGGACCTTTAATGTGTTCTGCTAACCTTGATTGAAAAAGCAACCCATAACTTGTAAAGAATGTTCTCCATTGTTGTTCTGAAAGCTTGATTATATTGTGTTCTATTAGCCTTGTTGTTTCTTGTAGTACATTTTAAACTCTACAAAAGACCCTTTGCTGACCTTGATCCATAATCATGACCAAATAGCTTGTGAATAATCTTGTCATTGTTATAATTTTTTTAAACTAGGTAATCGTCCTATGCCTTGGCTGTATACTGCTAACCTGAATAGATAAGAATCACACATCGGCCTACAACTTGTAAATACATTTCTCCATTGCTGTTCGGAATGTGTGATTAATTATACTGCGGTCATCCCCCTCTTCAAAGGGGGGGACACTCTTGACCCAAACTGCTACAGACCTATATCTATCCTACCATGCCTTTCTAAGGTCTTCGAAAGCCAAGTCAACAAACAGATTACCGACCATTTCGAATCTCACCATACCTTCTCTGCTATGCAATCTGGTTTCAGAGCTGGTCATGGGTGCACCTCAGCCACGCTCAAGGTCCTAAACGATATCTTAACCGCCATCGATAAGAAACATTACTGTGCAGCCGTATTCATTGATCTGGCCAAGGCTTTCGACTCTGTCAATCACCACATCCTCATCGGCAGACTCGACAGCCTTGGTTTCTCAAATGATTGCCTCGCCTGGTTCACCAACTACTTCTCTGATAGAGTTCAGTGTGTCAAATCGGAGGGTCTGCTGTCCGGACCTCTGGCAGTCTCTATGGGGGTGCCACAGGGTTCAATTCTTGGACCGACTCTCTTCTCTGTATACATCAATGAGGTCGCTCTTGCTGCTGGTGAGTCTCTGATCCACCTCTACGCAGACGACACCATTCTGTATACTTCCGGCCCTTCTTTGGACACTGTGTTAACAACCCTTCAGGCAAGCTTCAATGCCATACAACTCTCCTTCCGTGGCCTCCAATTGCTCTTAAATACAAGTAAAACTAAATGCATGCTCTTCAACCGATCGCTACCTGCACCTACCCGCCTGTCCAACATCACTACTCTGGACGTATCTGACTTAGAATACGTGGACAACTACAAATACTTAGGTGTCTGGTTAGACTGTAAACTCTCCTTCCAGACCCATATCAAACATCTCCAATCCAAAGTTAAATCTAGAATTGGCTTCCTATTTCGCAACAAAGCATCCTTCACTCATGCTGCCAAACATACCCTTGTAAAACTGACCGTCCTACCAATCCTCGACTTTGGCGATGTCATTTACAAAATAGCCTCCAATACCCTACTCAACAAATTGGATGCAGTCTATCACAGTGCAATCCATTTTGTCACCAAAGCCCCATATACTACCCACCATTGCGACCTGTACACTCTCGTTGGCTGGCCCTCGCTTCATACTCGTCGCCAAACCCACTGGCTCCATGTCATCTACAAGACCCTGCTAGGTAAAGTCCCCCCTTATCTCAGCTTGCTGGTCACCATAGCATCTCCCACCTGTAGCACACGCTCCAGCAGGTATATCTCTCTAGTCACCCCCAAAACCAATTCTTTCTTTAGTCGCCTCTCCTTCCAGTTCTCTGCTGCCAATGACTGGAACGAACAACAAAAATCTCTGAAACTGGAAACACTTATCTCCCTCACTAGCTTTAAGCACCAACTGTCAGAGCATCTTACAGATTACTGCACCTGTACATAGCCCACCCATAATTTAGCCCAAACAACTACCTCTTTCCCAACTGTATTTAATTTATTTCTTTATTTTGCTCCTTTGCACCCCATTATTTTTATTTCTACATTTCACATTCTTCCATTGCAAAACTACCATTCCAGTGTTTTACTTGCTATATTGTATTTACTTTGCCACCATGGCCTTTTTTGCCTTTACCTCCCTTCTCACCTAATTTGCTCACATTGTATATAGACTTGTTTATACTGTATTATTGACTGTATGTTCGTTTTACTCCATGTGTAACTCTGTGTCGTTGTATCTGTCGAACTGCTTTGCTTTATCTTGGCCAGGTCGCAATTGTAAATGAGAACTTGTTCTCAACTTGCCTACCTGGTTAAATAAAGGTGAAATAAATAAATAAATAAATAATACTGTCTTAACTGCCTGGTTAATATTCATTACATTTAACTTGTAAATCAATTAGATTTCTTTTTGTTCAAAAAAAAGTTGACCTTTGTGTTTCTTTTTTTGTGAATTGTTTTCAGAACCATGGATAGTACCAGACTATTTAAAGCTGTGTTGCTGGGTATGTACAACACAATCCCATCCAAAACTACACATCTGGTTAGTAGAGACACTACTGAGTATTTTCCACTCCACTTTAGCTGAGACAGGTAGAAAAGTTATCTCTCTACAACCCATTATTCTCAACATACCAATGTCAACATAGTATTCTTTCATTATTGGAATTAAACAACAACAAATAATATTCATATTTTTTATATATATTTTTTATCGAATTACTCATTGAATTTTCTTGTTGTCACAATAGAAGTGTCCAGTGATTAAAATGTAATATCTTTTGAATGAGTTATCCACATTACAATGTTTTGAAATGCGGCCTTTTATTTTGAAGTTTCCTCATTACCATATGAAAGTGACATCCTTGTTTGTGCTGCTGGCAGCTTTCTGGTGTCCAGATTATCAAAACCGTTGACCACACTAGTTGGGTCTTCATGGTTCGCTGTCTCTTTGTGTCTCGACATTTTTACCTGTCAACATGAGGGAAATCGAGCATATCCAATCCGGCCAGTGCTGTAACCAGATTGGTGCCAGGATAAGAACCTATCCATTCATCATCCTAATTATGAACTGCTGTTGTCGTCTAACTGTTGCAGTTTCATATCATTTTTTTTTAAATGGTCAGGTTGGATTTCATACATTAGATTATGATAAAGCGGGAGATGAGACCACTATGCTTTGAGCTTTTGTTTTATCACAGAAAGTGGTAGTGGCTTCCTTTTTAACCCTTATAATAAAACTTTACATGCTCAGAATTACAACTACAATGGTTTGCATAAATGATCAAAGCAGTTTATTGAATGTCTGTCTATAATATAGTAAAGGCTTGCTTCAAATTATTCAACACAACTGAAAACTACTACAAAGAATGGATAATTATCCTGTCACATTCACCCTATTAATCTACCTTTTTATTTTGAGACTATTTAGGCCTATTTGCAATGTTATTTCATACAATATGCAGAGTGAATTGGTTGTGTGATAGCTACCATTTTTTAAAGTATTGTAACTCTACAATTAAGAACTCGGTGGTAAATGTGTGCGAGTGTACGTCTGTGTGAGCCAGTGTGTGGAATTGTCTAGGATTATCGGTTTAACCGGGTTCTCTGGCGTGTCTACGTCTCCAGATCGCATTAAAGCTGCTCTCGCATTATTGTCTGAAATCAACATATTCTTCACTTCACTGTCAAGGTCTGTCAAACTGTGAAATGGTGACTTTCCCTTTTGCCTCGCATATTTGAGAAATTTGCGTTCAAGACAATCACATTTATTCATGTAGCCTGCTATGCGCAAGAGCCAAATTACATGTTTTCCTTCAGATACTGGATCGATATATCCATTCGATTTATTCCAGTGGGCTGTGTAGACGCTGACAGAGTTTTCCATTGGTGTGTGAGAGGGGATGCAGAAGAGCATTGAGAAGAGTGGGGCGTGCATAATTTACAATGATGGAAAGAGAATAAAATACCATTTGAGAGGTCTGTCAGTACTTTGGGCTTTTCCAAATTGGAGAGACAAAATGTTGACATTGCTTTGTTCTCTTTGAGATAATGTTTTTATTTTGTAGGGCGTGACTGCTTTGTGTTAGTGGTCCATTTCCCATGTACAATAAGTCTTGACATCATCAGATAGAAGTACCCCAACCCCATCTGGTCTCTCATAGGTCTGTGGGTGAAACTGTTTGACAGTCTTTCTGGTTGATAGCTCATGTAGGCTTACAATGGAGGACATAATGGTCCAGTCAGACCAATCAAATCCATATTCTCTGTATCAGGGTGTCTAAGGTTGTCATGATGATCCTAGGTCCATGGTCATTATAGAGCCACAGAACCATACCAAGGTCATTCCTTCCTCAGACACACAGTACGGCTCATCATTATCATGATGGCAGAGCCGTTTCCCGCTGCTAGCGTTGATTTTAATCATGTCCATTTAAAAAGCCGGACCGTACAGTAGCACTGCCCGCCTCATCCTAATCAATGTCTGTCCTCCCCTAACCAAATTAGGGGCGGATGGGGTGGGGGAGGGACATACAGACAGAGGAAACAGCTGACGGAACAGACGGTGAAGTCACTGGATTCAACACCGATGTAATCTGATACTACTGGAGGAAGAGAGAGAGAGAGGTGCCCTATGAATAAAACATTTTCCTTTGGTTTACGTCATGGCACCGTCTATTCTTTTCATTCAACTTTTCTTTAGACTGAGAAGTCCTATTGAGACAAGGAATCTCTTTTGTGGGGAGACTTGGTCAAGAAGGCAGCTCCAGTGTACAGATTGATGATACTATCAGGTCATACATATACATCGTATGTCTCTGAGATCAATACAATTTCACATTCAATTGAAATCCACATTGAATGTACATTACCGTTCGAAAGTTTGGGGTCACTTAGAAATGTTCTTGTTTTTGAAAGACTGGCCTTCTTTAGACTAGTTGAGTATCTGGAGCATCAGCATTTGTGGGTTCGATTACAGGCTCAAAATGGCCAGAAACAAAGGACTTTCTTCTGAAACTCATCAGTCTAGCCTTGTTCTGAGAAATGAAGGCTATTCCATGCAAGAAATTGCCAAGAAACGGAAGATCTCGTTCAGCGCTGTGTACTATTCCCTTCACAGAACATCGCAAACTGTCTCTAACCAGAATAGAAAGAGGAGTGGGAGGCCCCGGTGCACAACTGAGCAAGAGGACAAGTACATTAGAGTGTCTCGTTTGAGAAACAGACGCCTCACAAGTCCTCAACTGGCAGCTTCATTAAATAGAACCTGCAAAACATTACTTCTTTAATCAGAACAACAGTTTTCAGCAGTGCTAACATAATTGAAAAATGGTTTTCGAATGATCAATTAGCCTTTTAAAATGATAAACTTGAACAAATTATAAACTTAGCTAACACAACGTGCCATTGGAACACAGGAGTGATGGTTGCTGATAACAGGCTTCTGTACGCCTATGTAGATATTCCATTAAAAAATCAGCAGTCATTTACAACATTAACAATGTCTACACTGTATTTCTGATCAATTTGATGTTATTTAAATGGACAAAAAATTTGTTTTCTTTTAAAAACAAGGACGTTTCTAAGTGACCCCAAACTTTTGAAAAGTAATGTAAGCTACTTCAATGGGACAGTGAACCTCGCTGGTGTCCATGTAACTGTTAGTTTAGTAAAGCGTTAGTTAGAATAACATTACTGGTGGCCTGACAGAGAGGATGCTACCCCCTCTAGGGTGTCATGGGTTGGATGGCCACCAGACAGATCTGATTGACAGCCCAGTTGAAGGCATAGGAGAGTGGGTGTGGCACTGTGCGCTTTTCTGGCCATTGTCCCCATTCTTTCAAAGCAATTATTCTCAATTATCCTCCCTGATAACCATCTATCCTATCTATGGCTGTCCCTCACTCATCCTCTTTCTCTGACTCCCTCTCTCTCTCTCTCTCTCTCTCTCAGATTAAGGTCACTTGGTCATATTGCCTGAGCATACATGGTTTATCAAAACACTGGTTGCTACTGTATATTGAGTCCATACAGTTGAGTACCCTCAAATCTCTCTTAACTACTGATCTGATTTCTTTACTGTTTATCTAGATTATCCCAAATCCTCCCTTGATGCTGCTGTTTACAGAAAATTAGCAGAGACAACATTTGTCTGAAACAAAAGGTCACACACATACACACACACACACAAACACGCGAGCATGCTCCTCAAGTGGTGAACTAGACACGATTACAAGATCTAGAGATGATCAGCTTTCTCAATTAACTCTGACTGCCTGCAAATGGATTTAATTTTCATGTTTGTCAATGAAATGTGTGTCCTTTGTGTTCTATCCCTCTCCTCACAGGACCTTTTAAAAGCCTCCTCTGTTCCAATAACACTATTATAGCCATCTATCTCAGTCTATGAGTATTTAAATTGACCCAGGGCTTTTTATGGATTTATAGTAAAGACATGTAATTTAACTGTAAAAATGTATTACCTTTTAATGTGCCATGAGCACAACCAGTCATTGTGTTTTAATCTGATTGTCAAACAAATCACTTAAAAAAGTAGGTTACCTTCGCACATTCATTCAAAATAATTCCAGCATCTGATCAGTGCACTCTGCACCTGCCAAATTTTCTTCAATTCGCAAGTGAAGGAAACTATCTCACCGGAGAAAGCATCCAAGCGAGCAAAATAGCGCCCCTCTGTCTTACTATATGTAGCCCATGTATTTGATGCTGTCTGGCCAAAAAGAATATGATATGCAATAATCTTTATTGCTTCATAGCATCAGATACATGAGCTACGCATACATGTCCTCTGCCTCGTGCCTTGGACGGCTGCACGACTCAGGAGTACCTTTGGCAGCGATTACCCTATAATGACAAAGCGAAAACAGGTTTTTAGAAATTTTTGCAAATGTATTAAAAATAAAAACAGAAATAGTTTATTAAGTATTCAGACCCTCATTACATTTCATTATAGTACAACGGTTTGATTTGTCTAATCTTAGCAATTTCTTCTTAGCTAGCTACATAGCCGTCTTTGTATCAAAGATAATTGCGTAATTATCGTATTTCGTCGTCCTAACGTAGTCTTCACTGCTCTGCCCAGCAGCTAGCCAGCTAGCAAACGTCCACCGATTAGCAGCACTGTAGAAACTATTACACTCAACTGAACGACTTGATTAGTGTAGTGTTAGCTAGCTACATAGCTGTCTTTGCTGTCTTCGTATCCAAGATAATTGTGTAGTCTTAGAGTGATTATCTTAATTTACAGAGTTTAGCTAGCCAGCTATTTGTCATCCTTAACGTAGGAGACACTGCTAGCTAGCCAACAGCTAGCCAACGTCTTCCGAATAGAACTCAACAACCCGGTCGCATTCCGCTTCGCTCCACAGGTAGTATCACATTTTCATTTAATTTCATTACAGTACAACGGTTTGATTTGTTTGATCGTAGCTAGCTACATAGCTAGCTACATAGCCGTCTTTGTATCAAAGATAATTGTGTAGTCTAGAGCGATTTTCTAGGTTAGCTAGCCAGCTATTGTCGTTCTTTTAACGCAACGTAACGTAATCAACACTGCTAGCTAGCCAGCTAGCCCCCGAATAGCAGCACTGTAGAAACTATTACACTCAACGGAACGACTTGATTAGTGTAGTGTCAACAACGCAGCCACTGCCAGCTAGCCTACAACGTCAACAACGCAGCCACTGCCAGCTAGCCTACTTCAGCAGTACTGTATCATTTTAATCATTTTAGTCAATAAAATTCTTGCTACGTAAGCTTAACTTTCTGAACATTCGAGACGTGTAGTCCACTTGTCATTCCAATCTCCTTTGCATTAGCGTAGCCTCCTCTGTAGCCTGTCAACTATGTGTCTGTCTATCCCTGTTCTCTCCTCTCTGCACAGACCATACAAACGCTCCACACCGCGTGGCCGCGGCCACCCTAATCTGGTGGTCCCAGTGCGCACGACCCACGTGGAGTTCCAGGTCTCCGGTAACCTCTGGAACTGCCGATCTGCGGCCAACAAGGCAGAGTTCATCTCAGCCTATGCCTCCCTCCAGTCCCTCGACTTCTTGGCACTGACGGAAACATGGATCACCACAGATAACACTGCCACTCCTACTGCTCTCTCTTCGTCCGCCCACGTGTTCTCACACACCCCGAGAGCTTCTGGTCAGCGGGGTGGTGGCACCGGGATCCTCATCTCTCCCAAGTGGTCATTCTCTCTTTCTCCCCTTACCCATCTGTCTATCGCCTCCTTTGAATTCCATGCTGTCACAGTTACCAGCCCTTTCAAGCTTAACATCCTTATCATTTATCGCCCTCCAGGTTCCCTCGGAGAGTTCATCAATGAGCTTGATGCCTTGATAAGCTCCTTTCCTGAGGACGGCTCACCTCTCACAGTTCTGGGCGACTTTAACCTCCCCACGTCTACCTTTGACTCATTCCTCTCTGCCTCCTTCTTTCCACTCCTCTCCTCTTTTGACCTCACCCTCTCAACCTTCCCCCTACTCACAAGGCAGGCAATACGCTCGACCTCATCTTTACTAGATGCTGTTCTTCCACTAACCTCATTGCAACTCCCCTCCAAGTCTCCGACCACTACCTTGTATCCTTTTCCCTCTCGCTCTCATCCAACACTTCCCACACTGCCCCTACTCGGATGGTATCGCGCCGTCCCAACCTTCGCTCTCTCTCCCCCGCTACTCTCTCCTCTTCCATCCTATCATCTCTTCCCTCTGCTCAAACCTTCTCCAACCTATCTCCTGATTCTGCCTCCTCAACCCTCCTCTCCTCCCTTTCTGCATCCTTTGACTCTCTATGCCCCCTATCCTCCAGGCCGGCTCGGTCCTCCCCTCCCGCTCCGTGGCTCGACGACTCATTGCGAGCTCACAGAACAGGGCTCCGGGCAGCCGAGCGGAAATGGAGGAAAACTCGCCTCCCTGCGGACCTGGCATCCTTTCGCTCCCTCCTCTCTACATTTTCCTCTTCTGTCTCTGCTGCTAAAGCCACTTTCTACCACTCTAAATTCCAAGCTTCTGCCTCTAACCCTAGGAAGCTCTTTGCCACCTTCTCCTCCCTCCTGAATCCTCCTCCCCCCCCCCTCCTCCCTCTCTGCAGATGACTTCGTCAACCATTTTGAAAAGAAGGTCGACGACATCCGATCCTCGTTTGCTAAGTCAAACGACACCGCTGGTTCTGCTCACACTGCCCTACCCTGTGCTCTGACCTCTTTCTCCCCTCTCTCTCAGATGAAATCTCGCGTCTTGTGACGGCCGGCCGCCCAACAACCTGCCCGCTTGACCCTATCCCCTCCTCTCTTCTCCAGACCATTTACTGAGACCTTCTCCCTTACATCACCTCGCTCATCAACTCATCCCTGACCGCTGGCTACGTCCCTTCAGTCTTCAAGAGAGCGAGAGTTGCACCACTTCTGAAAAAACCTACACTCGATCCCTCCGATGTCAACAACTACAGACCAGTATCCCTTCTTTCTTTTCTCTCCAAAACTCTTGAACGTACCGTCCTTGGCCAGCTCTCCCGCTATCTCTCTCAGAATGACCTTCTTGATCCAAATCAGTCAGGTTTCAAGACTAGTCATTCAACTGAGACTGCTCTTCTCTGTATCACGGAGGCGCTCCGCACCGCTAAAGCTAACTCTCTCTCCTCTGCTCTCATCCTTCTAGACCTATCGGCTGCCTTCGATACTGTGAACCATCAGATCCTCCTCTCCACCCTCTCCGAGTTGGGCATCTCCGGCGCGGCCCACGCTTGGATTGCGTCCTACCTGACAGGTCGCTCCTACCAGGTGGCGTGGCGAGAATCTGTCTCCTCACCACGCGCTCTCACCACTGGTGTCCCCAGGGCTCTGTTCTAGGCCCTCTCCTATTCTCGCTATACACCAAGTCACTTGGCTCTGTCATAACCTCACATGGTCTCTCCTATCATTGCTATGCAGACGACACACAATTAATCTTCTCCTTTCCCCTTCTGATGACCAGGTGGCGAATCGCATCTCTGCATGTCTGGCAGACATATCAGTGTGGATGACGGATCACCACCTCAAGCTGAACCTCGGCAAGACGGAGCTGCTCTTCCTCCCGGGAAGGACTGCCCGTTCCATGATCTCGCCATCACGGTTGACAACTCCATTGTGTCCTCCTCCCAGAGCGCTAAGAACCTTGGCGTGATCCTGGACAACACCCTGTCGTTCTCAACTAACATCAAGGCGGTGGCCCGTTCCTGTAGGTTCATGCTCTACAACATCCGCAGAGTACGACCCTGCCTCACACAGGAAGCGGCGCAGGTCCTAATCCAGGCACTTGTCATCTCCCGTCTGGATTACTGCAACTCGCTGTTGGCTGGGCTCCCTGCCTGTGCCATTAAACCCCTACAACTCATCCAGAACGCCGCAGCCCGTCTGGTGTTCAACCTTCCCAAGTTCTCTCACGTCACCCCGCTCCTCCCCTCTCTCCACTGGCTTCCAGTTGAAGCTCGCATCCGCTACAAGACCATGGTGCTTGCCTACGGAGCTGTGAGGGGAACGGCACCTCAGTACCTCCAGGCTCTGATCAGGCCCTACACACAAACAAGGGCACTGCGTTCATCCACCTCTGGCCTGCTCGCCTCCCTACCACTGAGGAAGTACAGTTCCCGCTCAGCCCAGTCAAAACTGTTCGCTGCTCTGGCCCCCCAATGGTGGAACAAACTCCCTCACGACGCCAGGATAGCGGAGTCAATCACCACCTTCCGGAGACACCTGAAACCCCACCTCTTTAAGGAATAACTAGGATAGGATAAGTAATCCTTCTCACCCCCCCCCCCTTTTAAGATTTAGATGCACTATTGTAAAGTGACTGTTCCACTGGATGTCATACGGTGAATACACCAATTTGTAAGTCGCTCTGGATAAGAGCGTCTGCTAAATGACTTAAATGTAATGTAAATGTTGACGATGGCAGTATTATCAGCAGCACCTGTCTTTTTACTAAATAGTCTATGGGCCCAGGGTTGGGTTTATATTAAGCTAACATGGAATTGTTTTAAGATAGTCATACCAAGGATCATTTAGCTATTAGCTATTTAATTTAGTATTTTAGGACGCCTGTAGGTATATTTTTTTTGTAAAGTGTTGGTCCCATGTTTCATGTGCTGAAATAAAAGATCCCAGAAATGTTCCATATGAACAAAAAAATATTTATCTAAAATTTTGTGCACAGATTTATTACATCCCTCTTTATGAGTATTTCTCCTTTACCAAGATAATCCATCCACCTGACAGGTGTGGCATATCAAGAAGCTGACTAAACAGCATGATCATTACACAGGTGAACCTTGTGCTGGTGACAATAAAAGGCCACTCTAAAATGTGTAGTTTTGTTACACAATGCCATGAATGTCTCTAGTTTTGAGGGAGCATGCTATTGGCATGCTGGTTGCAGAAATGTCCACCAGAGCTGTTGACAGATAATTTTAATTTCTCTCCCATAAGCCGCCTCCAACATCCAACCGGCCTCACAAACGCAGACCATGTGTGAGCGGTTTGCAAGTGTCAATGATGGCAGTGGGATTATGGTATGTGCAGGCATAAACTACGGACAACGAACACAATTGCATTTTATCAATGGCAATTTGAATACACAAAAATCGTGTCACGAGATCCTGAAGCCCATTGCAAGGCCCATTTAAAAAAAAATGTATCTGTGACCAACAAATGCATATCTGTATTCCCAGTCATGTGAAATCCATAGATTAGGGCCTAATGAATTCATTTTAATTTCCTCCTATGAACTGTAACTCAGCAAAATCAATGAAATTGTTGCATGTTGAGTTTATATTTTTGATCAGTATATGAAACATTGAATTTGGCCTTACTGCTATTAGCCCATACACATGCATTGAATAACAGATGTATACGTGTGCTGCCATCCTGTTAGAAGGTAACAGATTATTTTATTACAATGGTTCAATTGGATTTTCATTGTGTTCAATGGTGTTATTTGCCCCCTAGTGGCGCTTTCTGGTACTTAGAAAGACAACGCAAACGGGAAGTTCAGAATTTGTTTTGCACGCATAGAAGCAGCTACAAACAACGCTACGGTGCAGGTCTTTCAATGTAGTTATTTCTTGTCACGCTTCAGTCTTGGAAAAATATTTGTTTGTAAGTTTGATTCAAGCATTTAGCTAATGATGATAATCTTGTTATTGATAGAGTTTCTTACATATCAATGTTGGTTGCATTTACTCACAAATTGCAATGCCTTTTGTGTATGTCGTTAGCTGTATTACTTTGCTCATGCGTCATGCAAACGAATTGTAAAATATACAATACTGTAGTTTTGTTACTGTTTTTAGTGTAATATGCTTTGTTATTCTACATAGATGGTTATACATTATTAGAGTAATGAAAGGAGCAATTACCATATGGTTAACAATTAGCTATATGGTTTGGCATCATGCCAGATGCATGGTACCTTAGCGCGTGCTTTGTATTTATGCAACTTCAAATGTTTAATGTACAGCTACAGTATGTCGGTGTGAATTGAACACTAAAGTATATTCTTTTCTGTATTTTGCAGTTTCACAACATAAACGTTTTCAATATATTGTAGCGACCCGCACAGACAGCTAGCTGTGTGTTATGTGTTAGGCTAGGAGGTGGTTGTGTTGTACTGACCAGTACCCGGTGTTCGCGGGGTCCGACCTGTCAATCAACCTGCTATCTGCCAATCACGGGAATGCCTGGAATGTTCTGATGCCGGGCATCCTGGTGGTTGGCGGAGTGGCGTGGAGGGGGGTTGGGCAGGGGGGTGGAGCATTGGAAGTTAAGACCAGGTTCAGCCTTTGTTCTCTCTCTCTTACGTCTGGGCTTCACAAGAGAAGGTCACGCACGATTGGCTTGTGGGTTATCTGTCATCTATTTGGCGTGTGCTACGGCCCAAACAGTAGCCTGTGTAAAGTTGGTGTAATAAACCGTCAATTCGTAAACTCAAGCCTCTGTCTGGACAATTGTTAATTTATGATCTAGTCAGGTCGTTACAATATTCATTCAAGAAAAGTCACGCCTTGGGAGTTTTATTGAAGACTTAGTTGTTAGCTATCTGTCTAGTTTTGCATGGGAACGCAACTCAAGGGCAGAATAATACGTGTAAAAACAGATATTCCAAACATTTATAAAGATAGTCAAACATTTAATAAAAGGGAAGCATGTTTTGAAGTGTCTGTTCTATATCTGAGCGATATAAGAAAATTCCGATTTTTTAATTTTTTTTATCATGGAATGTTTTTTTCATGCCCAGAACATGAGGGCCCTTGCTGATGTGAGGTCTGAGTCAATTTCATATTCTGTCCGCCAGTGTATTGACCACTATGGTGTTACATTCCGTGCTTGATTTGGGCCGAATTTGTCCAGTGCGCCGTACCCGCACTTCTAATTTTTGGGAAATTGCGTTCCAGCTCCTCTACAAAACAAAGTAGCCTATCGCTGATCCAGATTCACACATCAAGGCCAAAAACGTTGATCAACGCGGAATATAGGCGGTATCTGCATTGAATAGCAATGGAGAGTGGCCATTCATTTCCTGATTCCGCTTTGTTCAAGTTTATTTGCCGCCAGTAGGCTGTTTGAGACTGGATTGAAAATGCACCAACCTGAATGCACATGATGCGCTGTTCCAAGTTGTTAAATGAGGGTTTGTAAGGTCATGGCAATTAGTTAAATCATTTTTGTGAATGTAATTCATGAAGGCACACTTTTAAATATTATCAATCACTTAAAAATCGACATATTAGCCATTATCAGAATGACTCTTCTGTGCGTGTATGTGTGTGCTGCTTGTGTGCCTGTGCGAGTGGACCGTTCCTCGAGGAGAGAGCGCGCGACATGCCAGCAGCAGGTATAAAGAAATGACAGACAACAGATTAAGTAGATGGCCAATTCAAAGCATCACTTGTAGCAGTTATCTTGCTAGTTAACTATAGCTAACTAAGCATTCATGTCGTTGTCACCTTTCCACCGGCACTAAATAAATCTGTACTGTTGGAAAACTGGGATTCCCATCTATTAAATAGTAACCATGTAATTGCAACAACGTCTAAATATATTCTAAGAATGGCCTGATTGAAAAATAACTTTCTGTACATAGATCTTCCCTGAAACATGAATATTTGAGCATTATATATGAACATGTCTAGTTAGATCCCTGATTCATTGAATGGGGGAATAATTGAATAAAGACAAAAGTATGTGGTTGTAATGTTGAAATATTTTATATCAAGGCTGGCAACCATCCTCCAGGATAACTACTGCAGGCTTTTGTTCAAGCCCTGGTCTAACCACCTTGTAGCCTAAACATCAGCTGCTCAACAGGACCTTGATAGGCAGATTTGGGTGTTTCAGGGCTGGATCAATAGCCAAGCCTTCACACCCAGGAGCTCTGAACTCATGAACGTTTGGTTATTGGAGAAGTCATCAAAAATAAGAATGAATAACTGAATAATCAGAGGTCTCTACAGCATTATGTAATTTGTGAATTTAGGTGAACATAATCTAATGGACCGTCTTGGTAAAAGACAGCTCCTGCCCTTCTTTTATTCCAAGTAAAGCACTGGTTACATTTGGTTTAGTGAGCCAAGAATTTCCTGTTGTTTTCATCATACTCCACAACAAGAGAGACAGTGATTTCAGACATTTCGGCTCATGCTTCAGTCTTTGTTTGCTATGTATTCCTCTCTCTATAAAACGTGTGGCATATGTACAAAATGCCCAGGAAACTGATGTGCTGTCATTCATTTTGTGTCTGTAGGTCTGGGAGGTGATCAGTGATGAGCACGGGATCGACCCCACAGGCACCTACCATGGAGACGGCGAGCTGCAGTTGGACAGAATCAGTGTCTACTACAACGAGGCAACAGGTACCACACCCCTAAATCTATTGCCATGATCCTGCCACATTTGAATATGTAGCATATTTAACCCAGTCTATATGGCCCTGCTGGTGGAGAGTTGTTTTAGTAATGGTTTCCTACAGTATTCACCTGATGTCTTTTCCCTCCTCCCCTCTGTCTCTGTCTCTCATGGAGGTGGTAAATATGTGCCTAGGGCTGTCCTCGTGGACCTTGAGCCTGGCACCATGGACTCTGTGAGGTCCAGACCCTTTAGACAGATCTTCAGGCAGACAACTTTGTGTTTGGTAAGTGGACATACATCCTGTTTGTATGTAATGGTTGGGGATGGATATAACAGAAAATGTTTCAGCTAGTGAGTGTGAAAAAGATATGTTAGAGCTGGGCACCCAAGAGAACCCCGTAGAATGGGGGCTATTGATTACTATATTTGTTTCATATACAATACAAGTTAAATGTCTTCTCCTTCCTATTCTTCCCTTCTCCCCTTCCTTCAGGCCAGCGTGGTGCTGGTGACAACTGGGCAAAGGGCCACTACACAGAGGGAGCAAAGCTGGTGGACTCTGTCCTGGATGTAGTGAGGAAGGAGTCAGAAAACTGTGACTGCCTGCAGGGCTTCCAGCTCACCCACTCCCTGGGTGGAGGCACGGGGTCAGGCATGGGCACCCTGCTCATCAACAAGATCAGAGAGGAGTACCCTGACCGCATCATGAACACCTTCAGCGTGGTGCCCCCACCGAAGGTACTGTCATGTCAGCCATACTTGCAATTCAGATCACTGCGGCCAGTTGTGCACTGATTTAGCAGATAAACGTGTATTGTTCAAATGCTTTTAATATCTTATAGTAAAAAATATATATAGAGCCTCCCAGGTGGCGCAGTGGTTAAGGGTGCTGTACTGCAGCGCCAGCTGTGCCACCAGAGACTTTGGGTTCGCGACCAGGCTCTGTCATAACCGGCTGCGACCGGGAGGTCCGTGGGGCAACACACAATTGGCATAGCGTCATCTGGGTTAGGGAGGGGTTGGCCGGTAAGGATATCCTTGTCTCATCGCGCACCAGCGACTCCGGTGGCGGGCCGGGCGCAGTGCACGCTAACCAGGGTTGCCAGGTGCATGGTGTGGCTGGCTTCCAAGTTGGATGCACGCTGTGTTAAGAAGCAGTGCGGCTTGGTTGGGTTGTGTATCGGAGGACGCATGACTTTCAACCTTCGTCTCTCCCGAGCCCATACGGGAGTTGTAGCAATGAGACAAGATAGTAGCTACTAACAATTGGATAACACAAATTTGGGGAGAAAAAGGGGGTAAAAAAAATATATGTATATTGAGTGTTTCTTCTTTGTACATAATTTTTCTAGTGCTTCAATGCAAAGGTACTTAATGAGGCAGAAAATATAAAGTACTCTAATCTCTCTGTTTCTTTCCAGGTATCAGACGCAGTGGTAGAGCCGTACAACACCACCCTCTCCATTCACCAGCTAGTGGAGAACACAGACAGAGCTTTGAATTTTTAAAAATTGTACCTTTATTTTACTAGGCAAGTCAGTTAAGAACAAATTCTTATTTTCAATGAAGGCCTACGAACAGTGGGTTAACTGCCTGTTCAGGGGCAGAACGACAGATTTGTACCTTGTCAGCTCGGGGATTCGAACTTGCAACCTTTCGGTTACTAGTCCAACACTCTAACCACTAGGTTACCCTAGTGATTGTATTCGAAGGGCCAAAATGAAGCTGTGAAACCACATGGGAAAAAACCTCAAAGTAACTTAGAAGCAAGACAAAGTTAAAGGGGTCCCAAAACCAATGTTCTGCATCGACAACGAGACCCTCTATGACATCTGCTTCTGCACGCTCAAACTGACCACGCCGACCTATGGTCACCTCAACCACCTGGTGTCAGCCACCATGAGCGGCGTCACCACCTGCCTGCGCTTCCCTGGCCAGCTCAAGGCTGACTTCCGCAAACTGGCCGTCAACATGGTGCCCTTCCCCCGTCTGCACTTCTTCATGCCCGGCTTCGCCCCCCTCACCAGCAGGGGCAGCCAGCAGTACCGTGCCCTCACCGTGCCCGAGCTTACCCAGCATGTGTTCGACGCAAAAAACATGATGGCCACCTGCGACCCTCGTCATGGCCACTACCTTACTGTGTCTGCAGTGTTCCGGGGCTAAATGTCCATGAAGGAGGTGGACGAGCAGATGCTTAATATCCAGAACAAGAACAGCAGCTACTTCGTGGAATGGATCCCCAACAATGTGAAGACCGCTTTCTGCGATATCCCACCCCGTGGTCTAAAAATGTCTGTCACCTTCATCGGCAACAGCACAGCCATCCAGGAGCTGTTCAAGCGTATCTCTGAGCAGTTCACTGCCATGTTCCGCCGCAAGGCCTTCTTGCATTGGTATACTGGAGAGGGCATGGACGAGATGGAGTTCACTGAGGCAGAGAGCAACATGAACGACCTGGTGTCTGAGTACCAGCAGTACCAGGACGCCGCCGCTGAGGAAGAGGGAGAGTTCGAGGAGGAGGCTGAAGACGATGACCCTTAAAGACAGAGCTTTGAAGATGAAGATTGTATTCGTAGGGCCAAAATGAAGCTGTGAAACCACATGGGAAAAAACCTCAAAGTAACTTAGAAGTAAGACAAAGTTAAAGGGGTCCCAAAACCAATGTTGAACATTTTTTTTATCTCATGGAAAATATTATTGAAAATTAGACACACCCCTTGTGACTGCGAATAAATGAACTAATATTCATCTCTTGTTTGTCCTCATTTGTCCTGTATCAATAGACATAATGTTTGACTGACAGATGTTGCAAGTTATCATTCCATCCACATTGTGAAATCTGAGATAGAAAGATATGTTTTTTTTTGTTGAGTACTGTGAGTGCTTTGAGTCACACAGTTTGATACACTAGGGAGGCTGTTGATGCATACCATCATCATGGGCCAGAGAGGAGGAAAGTTAGTTATATCATTGGAATAACATTAAACTCACAGCATGTGAATGAACACATTCTTCCATTATGAAAACATATTACAGGCCCAAAGCAGCGCTATTCCCCGCTATGACAACCAGAGTAGCATCTGGATAAGATTAAGTGCAGCAATAAGGCTTGAACTGCCTCAAAATCGAACAAAACTATGAATATTCATGAACACAATAGAATAGGCCTATATTAGTAATGATGCAATAGCCAGAAAAGTATATTTAAGAATGGTTTGCTCTTACTCTTCCCATTCGATTGTTATAATATAAAATGAAACACCATAAGGGAACATTAATGAGTTGGGAAGTGTGTACCCAGAGTAATGCATTCAAATAATACACGTTCATAAATGAAACAGAGAACAGACACTAGAGAGGTGAAATGGCTGTGTAAACACTGATGCAAATGATACCGGATCCAAAACTATCCGAATAATAATGGAAAGATTCACTATAATAAATTCCTATAATTCCTATAATAAAAGTAAAATCTCATTGGATCGCTCCGAAAGGAGAAAGGGCGCTTCAGTGGAGGATACACGCCCCTCTGTCTATCCAGCGCGGTAAAATGTAGTCGAATTTGTATTGCATGGCCGGGTATCCAGGGTGGGCGGAGTTTGAACATTTTAGACCATTCCATTGGTCCTTATGTCAAATCTCGAGTCACCCGGAGCGCCAAGAAATGCCCAAGTCATAACATTCATGTCCAATCAAATCCTTAATTAAGATGATCGAGGTTCTTTTTACCCAATCATCACAAATAATAGCATAACTGACAGCCGTTTCGACCAATAATCTTATGGACCCGCCCACTAAAGGCGGGCAGATATTCTACCGGAAATGCAAATGTTTTTCCTCGTTCGAAATGCATGCACAGTAAGTCTGGTGTTTTAAAGAAAAAGTGAATATCCATTAAAAATGTGTTATTTTATGGTAATTGGTGGCCTTGTTTTACTGAATAAGTCATAGTCAAATTTAGAAACGTTCTGCTAACTTAGCTTGCTAGACTATCTTCTAACGTTAGCCAGCCAGTGCATCCCGATAAAACAATTTAGCTGACAAACTAATGACTGCTTTGCTGCCATGTTTTCTGTCCCTTTGGCTGATTTTAGATTGAAGGGTGAATGGAGGCAACACAGCTGATCGATGACTCAGTATTGGAAGAGTCAGAGGAGGAGGAGGAGGATGGAGCGATGCGAGGAGAGCCACTGGCAAAACTCAGGGTGTTAAAAAATGAACACATCTCAGAGACTGGTGAGTAGAGCCCTGTTATGTCCCCAGCCTTTCTATAATCTTTAAACCTTTACAAATACTCATAGACTTGTACAATATCTGGCATTCTGTTGCATGCATTTGCTTTCCCTCTTACTTTGTTTCATCAACACAAGATTTGAGATATTCAGCAGGTAGCCTAGTGGTTAGAGCGTTGGGCCAGTAATCGAAAGGTTGCTGGATCGAAGGTAAAAATCTGTTGTTCTGCCCCTGAACAAGGCAGTTAACCCACTTTCATAGTAAATGAGAATTTGTTCTTAACTGACTTGCCTGGTTAAATAAAAAACTTGTTTGTCAAGGTTTTTCATGAAATAGTGATGTTAGTTTATGACATGTTTATATTTGCTGCTAAAAGCAGTATTTTATTGATACTCCCCCCTCCCCCTCTTTCTCAGAGTTGCCTCTCTACCAGGGAGAGAATGTGTTGGGTCGAAACCCAAACTCCTGCTCCCTTCCCCTCATGGCACCTTCTGTATCCAAGCAGCACACCGTCATCTCCATCTCAATGTTTCGCGGCAACCGTTGTCGTGGCAACGTTGCCGGCATGGAGACAGAGGCTTTAGTGTGGGACCTGGGGAGCATGAATGGGACAAGGAAGGGCCGGACCAAACTGACCCCTCACGTCCGCTACGCTCTGACTGATGGAGAGTGTGTGGTAATAGCTGACATCCCCTGCCAGTATGTCTCTGTGGACCAGAGGGGGGGACAGGGGCACATGCAGAACCTGACCAACGCACACTCTGGAAGGGGAAGGAAGACAGGGCCAGACAGGAAGGCCCAGTTCAGAGGAAGCCCTAGCGGCCAAGGTCTGGGACGAGAGACTGGCACACCGAAGACTGAGAGACCGACTGAGGGTAGAGGAGTCAATGGAGAGTTGGGGGCACCATTGTCGACTGAGCTGGGTGGAAAAGGTAAAACTCGGGCCATACCCCTGTCGTTGGAACAAACCCCCACACAGCCTGAGAGGACACTGGTGCCTGAATCTGAGTCTGACTCCGACGGAGATCGAGAGGGACGGGGAGACAAACGGGGAAAGTACTTTGGTAAAATTATGTTTTTTGTTTCACTTGCTGTAATCTGATCTAGCTTTGTTGCAGTGTTTTGTAAATATCTATTTCTCCCCTTTCTCTACCTCTCACTTGCGTTCTCTCTACCTCTACCTCTCCCTCTCTACCTCTCCCTCTCCCTCTCTCTCTTTCATTCTCTCTACCCCTCTCTTTCGTTCTCTCTCTACACCTCTCTCTCTCTTGTTCTCTCTCTACCCCTCTCTCTCTACCCCTCTCTCTCTACACCTCTCTCTCTCTTGTTCTCTCTCTACCCCTCTCTCTACCCTCTCTCTCTACCCCTCTCTCTCTACACCTCTCTCTCTACCCCTCTCTCTCTACCCCTCTCTCTCTACACCTCTCTCTCTACCCCTCTCTCTCTACATCTCTCTCTCTCTTGTTCTTTCTCTTTTTCTCTGTTAGTCTCTGATTCTGACTCCCATGTGTCCAGTCCCACCTGTTCTACATTCCTCAGTCCTACAAACAAAGTTATTCCAGAGGGGTAAAGTTCCCATCCATCCATTCATTTACACTTCAGTAACCTGATATCATCACTGAACACTTAAGTATTGAATTATATTTTAAACTATATATATATATATATTAGAATACAGTGGGTGTTTGTATTCAAAGTGAAGTCACCTTTCCTTTCCTCACTCCCTCTGCTAAAAACAGACCCAAGAAAGTAGTGAGCTTCAGTGAGGAGGAGAGTGACATGGATGGACCGAGACAGCAGCCCAGGAGAAGAAGAGCACAAGTGATAGTGGACGACAGCGAAGAAGAGGGGGAGGGGAAGGAAGGCACAGAGGCACTAGGAGAGAAGGAACCTGGGAAAAGGACAAGAGGAAAAGAGGATGTGTCAGTGGTGAACCAGGTCAGTCAAGCTGAGAGAGATGGACCAATGGTGTCAACAGAGGACACATTTAACATGGACAGTGACACAGACGTAGAGGGAGAGGAGGAGATGGGGCTGTCTGCACCTGTAAAAAGTGTTAAGCCACCAGCCGTAACAGAACCTCCTACTACAGACTCTGACCCAGGCCAGATCCACATGGACAGTGATACTGATGTGGAGGAAGGAGATACTATGGACGGTGATGCTAAGTTAATGCTAACTGCAGCCGATGTGGAGAGGAAACCAGTAGATTCTGTCCCAGTGGTGCAGCCAACAGAGATCCACCTGGACAGTGATACAGACGTGGATGATGATGATGTTGTTGTGTCAGACAGTGCTACCAATGTTACCTCCTTCATATCCGATCCGGCTGAGAAACCAGACGATCCTGCCCCTGCAGTGCCACCCGTAGAATTCCACCCAGACACTGACACAGATGTGGAAGAGGAGAACACAGACACACATTCCAAAACAGTTCCAGAATCAGATTCTAGTGGGGTCAGAACAGGGATTGCTGGTCCCCAGGAGATCCTTTTGGACAGTGATACTGATGAAGAAGACAACCCGTTTACCCCTCCGGCCAGCAGCAGAACGGCGGAGCTCCTTAATCCACCCACCAGTGTAGGACCTGCAGCTGCTGCTCCTCTGGAGATCAGGTCTGACAGCGACACTGACTTAGAGGAAGACGCCACACAGACAATGAACCTTCCTCCTCCTAATGTTGCCACGGTAACGGAAGACGCGGGGTTAGCATCTCGACAGGCCGTGCTTCCATCAACAACGACAATCGCTCTCAGGTCTCAGGACTCTGATGCTGACACAAATGCTGAGGAGGAGAGGTTGGAGCCCAAACCCCCCCGGTGTCGGCCCCCAGCAGGGATGGTCCCAGAGTCGGACCTCAGTGAGCCCAGTGACTTCATGGTGGACAGTGATACGGAGGAGGATGGACCAGGGGAGGCAGGCCAGGGACAGACTGCACGTCGGCTCAGAGAGGGGGCAGTTGGCCCCAGGCTGCTCCCCCTGGGAGGTTCCCCTGGCCCTCATCAGAAGTGCTCCACCCCTTTGGCATCGTCAGTACAGGAAGAAATGGAGACTCAGGCCTTCTTCAGTCCCTCTGACTCCTTCAGACGTAAGTCATTGATTGTATGGTTTGCATAAATCACGCCCTGAACCCTATGTAATGTACGGCCTTTGACCAGGGTCCATAGGGCTCTGGTCAAAAGTGCTGCACTATAACGGGAATAGGGTGCCATTTGGGACACAGGCATAGACTTTGACAAGAGATTATACATTTCCAGTGGAAACTGTGTTCATTTGTAACCTGTCTCTCTATCTTTCCTCCTCAGACCCAGCTCTCCCTCCTGTGCTGAGGCCTACAGCAGCATTGTCCTGCTCTGCGTCAGACAGCCAGGAGGACGATGACTTTGTGGTGGCCGAGACCCAGTCATTTGTGTTGGAGGCCCAGAACCAGGGCCATCAGAGCAGCCTTCCAGTGGAACCAACCCTGGATGCTACGCAGCCCTACGGTCTGGAGCCTTCCTTGGGGGAGGACCGGGAGGAGCAGCCCAGCCGAGGCTCCTTCCAGCTGGGTCTATCAGACAGCAGGGACCTCAGCCTCCAGGCCAGGGACCAGGCCTCAGGGAGCCCCCAGGCTTTCAGCTCCCCAGATAGGGATTCTGACCTGGAGGCCACCCAGACCTATGCATCTGGAGGTGGGAGAGAGGAGCCTGGCCTGGGCCAGAGGTCTGCTGTGTTCAGGAGGAACAGGCAGGTGGACTTTGTCCTGGTGGCAACACGGGCTTATGCTGCCCAGCCTCGCAGTGAGGAAGATGAAGAGGAGACCCCCACCACGTCTAATGTTGCTACGACTGAAACCCTGCCCATGTCTGCCTATGAGGAAGAGGAGGAAGGTTTGGTTGGGGCCATGCCCTCAACCCCAGTAAGGAGAGGGAGATCTGGAGGAGCGAGAGAGGAAGAGGAGCAGGAGACCCAGACTGGTGACGTGCTGATCAACCAATACCTCTCCACAGCTCAAACTCTGGACATGGTCCAGGAGAGTGATGATGAGGAGGAAGCCAAACCAGACTCACCCAGAGGAAGAGGACAGTCCCAAGAACAGACAGTAGACGAGGAAGAGACACAGACTGTCTGCTCCTACCTCTCCACTGCTGAAACCCAGCCCATGTTTACTGCTGCTGCTGCTGAGGATGATGACAATGAGGAGGAAGAACTCAAACCTCCATCACCCAGAAGGAGGGGAAGGTCCCAGAGAGGGAGAGTAGAAGAGGAGGAGACACAACCTAGTGAGTTCCTCACCAGCTCCCACATCTCCACTGCTGAAACTCAGCCTATGGCTACTTGTGACACTGAGGAGGACACCAAAGATAAAGGACCGGCTCAGAGAGAGCGAGGGAAAGAGTCGGAGGCTGGGACAAGCGGTGTCAGCAGTAGAGGTAGAAGAGGAGGAGAGGAAGAAGAGGAGAGCGCTGAGCCTCCAAAGACACAGGCAAGAGGGAAGGGGAAGGCTGTGAACACCGCAGGAGGCAGAGGGAGGAGAGGGAAGGGGAAGGCTGTGAACACCACAGGAGGCAGAGGGAGGAGAGGGAAGGTGCTGTCTGAGGAGGGAGAGAGTGAGAAAGAAGAAGAGGTGGAGGTGATTGAGCAAGGGAGAAGAGGAAGAAAGAGTGTGAAACAACAGAAAGAGGGAGAAAAAGAAAGACTTGAGAGGGAACAGAGAGAGGAGGAAGAGGGAATAGAAAAGGAAAGACAAGAACAGGCTGAGAAGGAACGGTTGCAGAAGGAAAAGGTAGAATCAGAAAGGGTTATGCAGGAACAACAGGACAGAGAGAGCATGGTACAGGAACTTAAAGAACAAGATGAGATATTAGAGAGGGAGAAAAGAGAAGAAACAGAAAGGATGGAGAGGGAGAAAAGAGAAGAAACAGAAAGGATGGAGAGGGAGAAAAGAGAACAGGAGGAAAGAGAGCGGCTTGAGAGGGAAAGGAAGGAACGAGAAGAGCAAGAAAGACTGGAGCGAGAAAAGGAGAGATTAGAGAGAGAAGAAAAAGAGAGAATAGAGAGGAAAGAAAGAGAAGAGAGGAAAAGACTGGAGAGGGAGAAAAAAGAGAAGCAAGAAAAATTGGAGCGAAAAAGCATGGAAATGGAAGCGCTTGTGCGATTGGAGCGAGAGAGAGTGGAAAGAGAGGAGAAAGAGAGAATAGAGGGAGAACAAGCAGAAAATGAAAGATTGGAGAAAGAGCGTAAAGAGATATTGGAGAAGGAAAAGATGAAAAGAGAAGAGATGAAAAAACAGGAGCGAGAACGACTGAAGAAGAACAAGGAAGAGAAGGAGCAATTAGACAGGGAAATAAAGGAGAGAAACCTGAAAGAAAAACTGGAGAGGGAGAAGGAAAGAGAAAAGAGGGAAGCCGAGGAGAAAGAAAAGGAGATTAAAGAACAACAAGCGAAGGAACAAGGAGAAAAACAAACAAAGAAAGACAACGAAAATGAGCCAAAAACATCCACTAGAGGACGCAGAGCAATGACCAGGAGAACCGTTATGGTTCCACCCACAACTGAACCACCAGCTGAACCTGATATTCTGTCCAGACAACCAGAACCAGTCCCAGCAAGTATAACTAGGTCTCGCTCTAACTCTGTCAGCTCTGAGAGATCCACCTCCAACATAGGTACCCAGGGGAGCAGAGGGAGAGGGGGGAGGAAGACCACCAGCACCACAGAGTCTGCCCCTGGTCCAGACAACCCCACCCGCAACAGCACCAGGAGACGGACGTTGGTCGGGACGGTTGTGGCTCCCCCTACTCCTGTGGGGGTCACAGTGCAGGACATTCTCTCCAGCGAACAGTTTGTTGCCAGGAGAACCCGCTCTCGCTCCAGCTCCACCAACTCCCACAGCTCCCTCAACTCAGAGGTGTCCACCAGTATCGCGGCAAGCGTGAGCTCTCAGAGCAAAGGGAGGGGAGGAGGGAGGAAGAAGACTGGAACAGAGTCTGTCTCTCCCAGTAACAGGCAGAGTGAGCAGCCTCCAGCCCTCAAGCCCACAGCCAGAGGCAGGAGAAGCCAGAAAGTAGAGGATTATGGTCCACACCCTGAGATTAATGAGAAGGCTGATTCTCAGGAGGCTGGTGGTACCACTAGAGGGCAGAAGAAAACAGACAAAACCAATGAGCCAGACCCTGTAGTAGCAGATGAAGAAACCACTCCAGCCCAGGTAACCGAGGACTCCCCCACTCCTAGAGGGAATGGAAGAGGCCGGGGCCGAGGCGGCCAGAAAGACAACACACCTGAACCTGAATCCACCACTACAACAGCAGGAGGGGAAACTCGGAGTGAAGAGGGAGTGGGGTCTAAAACAGGTGGGAGAGGGAAAGGGAGGAAGAGGGGGCTGGAAGAGGAGGAGGAGAGCAGTGAGTTCAAGGTTCCCCGGGGGAAAGCTAAGGTTCAGAGGGGAGGGAGACGCAGGGCAGCAGAGGAAGGAGAGAAAGAGGAGAAACATGCATCCACTCCAGCAAAGAGAGGCAGAACCTCCACTGCACAGGTGAAAAAGATAGCAGAGGAGGAGAAGAGTATGGAGGGACAGAGTGAGAAGATGGAAGAGGAAGAGGCTGGTGCTGTGCAGAGGAAAGTCCGAGGCAGGCAGTCGACGGTTCAGATAAAGAAAGAAGAGGAATCTGTTTTGGACTCTAATTCTGTGGTAATGTTCACTCTCCATCTGCTCCATCTCTCTCCCTCAGCCATGGGAGTACACTGATATCGCTCTCTCCCTCAGCCATGGGAGTACACTGACATCTCGCTCTCCCTCAGCCATGGGAGTACACTGACATCTCGCTCTCCCTCAGCCATGGGAGTACACTGATATCGCTCTCTCCCTCAGCCATGGGAGTACACTGACATCTCTCTCTCCCTCAGCCATGGGAGTACACTGACATCTCCCTCTCCCTCAGCCATGGGAGTACACTGATATCGCTCTCTCCCTCAGCCATGGGAGTACACTGACATCTCTCTCTCCCTCAGCCATGGGAGTACACTGACATCTCGCTCTCCCTCAGCCATGGGAGTACACTGACATCTCTCTCTCCCTCAGCCATGGGAGTACACTGACATCTCTCTCTCCCTCAGCCATGGGAGTACACTGACATCTCACTCTCCCTCAGCCATGGGAGTACACTGACATCTCACTCTCCCTCAGCCATGGGAGTACACTGACATCTCACTCTCCCTCAGCCATGGGAGTACACTGACATCTCTCTCTCCCTCAGCCATGGGAGTACACTGACATCTCACTCTCCCTCAGCCATGGGAGTACACTGACATCTCTCTCTCCCTCAGCCATGGGAGTACACTGACATCTCTCTCTCCCTCAGCCATGGGAGTACACTGACATCTCGCTCTCCCTCAGCCATGGGAGTACACTGACATCTCACTCTCCCTCAGCCATGGGAGTACACTGACATCTCACTCTCCCTCAGCCATGGGAGTACACTGACATCTCTCTCTCCCTCAGCCATGGGAGTACACTGACATCTCACTCTCCCTCAGCCATGGGAGTACACTGACATCTCGCTCTCCCTCAGCCATGGGAGTACACTGACATCTCACTCTCCCTCAGCCATGGGAGTACACTGACATCTCGCTCTCCCTCAGCCATGGGAGTACACTGACATCTCTCTCTCCCTCAGCCATGGGAGTACACTGACATCTCTCTCTCCCTCAGCCATGGGAGTACACTGACATCTCTCTCTCCCTCAGCCATGGGAGTACACTGACATCTCGCTCTCCCTCAGCCATGGGAGTACACTGACATCTCACTCTCCCTCAGCCATGGGAGTACACTGACATCTCACTCTCCCTCAGCCATGGGAGTACACTGACATCTCACTCTCCCTCAGCCATGGGAGTACACTGACATCTTTGCATAACAACCCTAGTAATGAATTAAGTGGTTCAATGTGCATAACTGTCAGTTTGTATACACCCTGTATTACTGAATAATGGTACTCTCTCTCTCTCTCTTCCTCTCGTCCCCCTCTCTTTGCTTCTCTCCTCCCGCTCCTGCTCTTCCCCCTCTCTCTCTTCCACCCCCTACCCCTCTCCGGTTCAGGTGCCCCAGACCCCTACAGGTAAGGGCAGAGGTAAGCGTAGGGCCCCTGTGGAATCATCACCGTTTGCCAAGACCCCTCGCTCCTCCTCTGCCTCTCCCCTGTCCTCTCTCTCCTCGCCTGGGACACTGTGCCGAGCTTGGGCCTCCACGCAGTCCTATAAGGTAAGCTAATGGACGTGTGTGTGTTTAGTGTCTGTGTGTTAGAGCATTTAATCTCTCTGCACAGTAATGTATGTGGGTTTTGAAAGCCCTCCCTTCCTCTTACTCTCTCACCCTCATTCTGTCCCTCCTTTTGTCCTTTGACCCCCCCCCCTCCTCTAAGGTGTTGTTTACAGGAGTGGTGGATGAGGAGGGGGGAAAGGTGGTGTCTCGTCTGGGGGGCAGCCTGGCGAAGGGCGTGGCCGACATGACCCACCTGGTGACTGACAGGATCCGACGCACCGTCAAGTTCCTGTGTGCTGTGGCCCGTGGCGTGCCCGTCGTCACCACTGATTGGCTGGATAAGGTTAGTCCCTGCCCCCCCCCCACCAGGAAGTGAAGATGGATGACCTGAAGATTGTAAAAATAGAATGCACATCCCTGTTATGTGTAATGGGGTGGTTGGAGTCAGAGCCTATTTTTTTTGTTCACTGTACTTTCTATTTCGCTCTCTCTCTCTCCGACACACACGACCTCTTTTCCCCTCCCAACACCGCACACCTCTCTCTCTCCGACGCACACTGCCTCTTTCCCCCTCACGCACCCCTCTCTCTCTCCGACGCACACTGCCTCTTTCCCCCTCACACACCTCTCTCTCTCCGACGCACACTGCCTCTTTCCCCCTCACACACTCTCTCTCTCTCCGACGCACACTGCCTCTTTCCCCCTCACACACCCCTCTCTCTCACCGACGCACACTGCCTCTTTCCCCCTCACACCTCCCCTCTCTCTCTCCGACGCACACTGCTTCTTTCCCCCTCACACACCTCTCTCTCCGACGCACACTGCCTCTTTCCCCCTCACACACTCTCTCTCTCTCTCTCTCTCTCTCTCTCGACGCACACTGCCTCTTTCCCCCTCACACACTCTCTCTCTCTCTCTCTCTCCGACGCACACTGCCTCTTTCCCCTCACACACCTCTCTCTCTCTCTCTCTCTCTCCGACGCACACTGCCTCTTTCCCCTCACACACCTCTCTCTCTCCGACGCACACTGCCTCTTTCCCCCTCACACACACCTCTCTCTCTCTCTCTCTCTCTTTCTCTCTCTCCGACGCACACTGCCTCTTTCCCCTCACACACCTCTCTCTCTCTCTCTCTCACACTGCCTCTTCACTTTCTTTCCCCCTCACACACCCCTCTCTCTCTCCGACGCACACTGCCTCTTTCCCCCACACACCCCTCTCTCTCACCGACGCACACTGCTTCTTTCCCCCTCACACACCCCTCTCTCTCTCTCTCTCACCGACGCACACTGCCTCTTTCCCCTCACACACTCTCTCTCTCTCTCTCTCTCCGACGCACACTGCTTCTTTCCCCCTCACACACCCCTCTCTCTCTCACCGACGCACACTGCCTCTTTCCCCCTCACACACCCCTCTCTCTCACCGACGCACACTGCCTCTTTCCCCTCACACACTCTCTCTCTCCGACGCACACTGCTTCTTTTCCCCTCACACACCTCTCTCTCTCTCTCTCTCTCTCTCTCTCTCTCTCTCTCGCACACTGCCTCTTTCCCCCTCACACCTCTCTCTCTCCGACGCACACTGCTTCTTTCCCCCTCACACACCTCTCTCTCTCTCCGACGCACACTGCCTCTTTCCCCCTCACACACCTCTCTCTCTCACCGACGCACACTGCCTCTTTCCCCCTCACACACCTCTCTCTCTCTCCGACGCACACTGCCTCTTTTTCCTCACACCTCTCTCTCTCTCCGACGCACACTGCTTCTTTCCCCCTCACACACCCTCTCTCTCACCGACGCACACTGCCTCTTTCCCCTCACACACCCCTCTCTCTCACCGACGCACACTGCCTCTTTCCCCTCACACACTCTCTCTCTCTCCGACGCACACTGCTTTTTCCCCCTCACACACTCTCTCTCTCACCGACGCACACTGCCTCTTTCCCCCTCACACACCCTCTCTCTCACCGACGCACACTGCCTCTTTCCCCCTCACACCTCTCTCTCCGACGCACACTGCCTCTTTCCCCCTCACACCTCTCTCTCTCTCCGACGCACACTGCCTCTTTCCCCCTCACACACCTCTCTCTCTCACCGACGCACACTGCCTCTTTCCCCCTCACACACCTCTCTCTCTCTCTCCGACGCACACTGCTTCTTTCCCCTCACACACCTCTCTCTCTCTCCGACGCACACTGCCTCTTTTTCCTCACACACCCCTCTCTCTCCGACGCACACTGCCTCTTTCCCCCTCACACACCCTCTCTCTCACCGACGCACACTGCCTCTTTCCCCCTCACACACCTCTCTCTCTCTCCGACGCACTGCTTCTTTCCCCCACACACCTCTCTCTCTCTCTCTCTCTCTCTCCGACGCACACTGCCTCTTTCCCCCTCACACACCCCTCTCTCTCACCGACGCACACTGCCTCTTTCCCCCTCACACCTCCCTCTCTCTCTCCGACGCACACTGCTTCTTTCCCCTCACACACACCTCTCTCTCTCCGACGCACACTGCCTCTTTCCCCCTCACACACCCCTCTCTCTCACCGACGCACACTGCCTCTTTCCCCCACACACCTCTCTCTCTCTCCGACGCACACTGCTTCTTTCCCCCTCACACACACCTCTCAATTCAATTCAATTCAATTCAAGGGCTTTATTGGCATGGGAAACATGTGTTAACATTGCCAAAGCAAGTGAGGTAGACAACATACAAAGTGAATATATAAAGTGAAAAACAACAAAAATTAACAGTAAACATTACACATACAACAGTTTCAAAACAGTAAAGACATTACAAATGTCATATTATATATATATATATATACATACACAATGTACAAATAATTAAAGGACACAAGATAAAATAAATAAGCATAAATATGGGTTGTATTTACAATGGTGTTTGTTCTTCACTGGTTGCCCTTTTCTCGTGGCAACAGGTCACAAATCTTGCTGCTGTGATGGCACACTGTGGAATTTCACCCAGTAGGTATGGGAGTTTTTCAAAATTGGATATGTTTTCGAATTCTTTGTGGATCTGTGTGATCTGGGGAACTCTCTCTCTCTCCGACGCACACTGCCTCTTTCCCCTCACACCTCCCCTCTCTCTCTCCGACGCACACTGCTTCTTTCCCCCTCACACCTCCCTCTCTCTCTCCGACGCACACTGCCTCTTTCCCCTCACACACCCCTCTCTCACCGACGCACACTGCCTCTTTCCCCCTCACACCTCCCCTCTCTCTCCGACGCACACTGCTTCTTTCCCCCTCACACACCTCTCTCTCTCTCCGACGCACACTGCTTCTTTCCCCTCACACACCTCTCTCTCACCGACGCACACTGCCTCTTTCCCCCTCACACCTCCCCTCTCTCTCTCCGACGCACACTGCTTCTTTCCCCTCACACACCTCTCTCTCCGACGCACACTGCCTCTTTCCCCCTCACACACGCCTCTCTCTCTCTCTCTCTCTCTCTCTCTCTCTCTCTCTCTCTCCGACGCACACTGCCTCTTTTTCCCCTCACACACACCTCTCTCTCTCTCTCTCTCTCTCCGACGCACACTGCCTCTTTCCCCCTCACACACCTCTCTCTCTCTCTCTCTCTCTCTCTCTCTCTCTCTCTCTCTCCGACGCACACTGCCTCTTTCCCCCTCACACCCTCTCTCTCTCCGACGCACACTGCCTCTTTCCCCCACACACCTCTCTCTCTCCGACGCACACTGCCTCTTTCCCCCTCACA
>NC_068454.1:66747490-66749990 GCF_023373465.1 Oncorhynchus keta | reverse complement strand
CTATTACAGTGGAACGTTTTACCCAGGAAATTGTCTAAAAGGGATTGAATTTGTTGTTGCCTAATTGTTTTTGGTAGGTTTCCAAACTGCATTCCTTCCACCTATAGCATTTCTTAATGTTACTCAGTTCCTTTGGCTTTGATGCCTCGTGGTTGAGTATTGCTCTGTTTAAGTAGACTGTGATTTTGCTGTGGTCTGATAGGGGTGTTAGTGGACTGACTGTGAACGCTCTGAGAGATTCTGGGTTGAGGTCAGTGATAAAGTAGTCTACAGTACTACTGCCAAGAGATGAGCTATAGGTGTATCTACCATAGGAGTCCCCTCGAAGCCTACCGTTGACTATGTACATACCCAGCGTGCGACAGAGCTGCAGGAGTTGTGACCCGTTTTTGTTGGTTATGTTGTCATAGTTGTGCCTAGGGGGCATATGTGGGAGGATGCTGTCACCTCCAGGCAGATGTTTGTCCCCCTGTGTGCTGAGGGTGTCAGGTTCTTGTCCGGTTCTGGCATTTAGGTCGCCACAGACTAGTACATGTCCCTGGGCCTGGAAATGATTGATTTCGCCCTCCAGGATGGAGAAGCTGTCTTCATTAAAATATGGGGATTCTAGTGGGGGATATAGGTAGCACACAGGAGGACATTTTTCTCTGTTAGGATAATTTCCTTTTGAATTTCTAGCCAAATGTAGAATGTTCCTGTTTTGATTAATTTAATGGAGTGAGTTAGGTCTGCTCTATACCAAATTAGCATACCCCCTGAGTCCCTTCCCTGTTTCACACCTGGTAGTTTGGTGGATGGGACTACCAGCTCTCTGTAACCTAGAGGGCAACCAGTGGGTCCGTCTCCTCTATACCAGGTTTCTTGCAGGATGACAATGTCTGTGTTACCGATTTCTTTGGTGAAGTCCGGGTTTCTGCTCTTTAGGCCAAAGGCAGATGACCTCAGGCCTTGGATATTCCAGGATGATATAGTGAAGGCTTTTGTTCCATAGAATGTCCAATGTTGTTGGTCGTGTGGTTTGGCCTCAGGCCAGTAAGTGTGAGCAGAGCCTGCTGAGCATCTGGTACATGCTATTGGCTTGGGCGAGTGTGAGAGTGGGGGTTGGGACTGTTTGCCCGCTCACTACCTGGGCGTATGTGTGGCTTCCATGTTGAGGCCCTCTTTGCGGGGTGGGGTGCATGGGGTGGGCAGGAGTGGCATAGGTCTGATCTGAGGGGGCCTAAATGGGGTGTGGGCATGGTTGACGTGGGGGGTGTTGATTGGTTGGGGTGGGGGTGTGGATGTGTCTGGGTGTACTGTGGTCTGGATGTAATTCCTCTTGGCGTGGGTCCTCTATGTGTAGGTCCAGGGGGGTCCTGCAGGTCTGGGAGGGTGTCTCGCTGGTCTGGGTGGAGAGTCTATTGATCTGTTGCTCCTGTGTGAAGTGTTGGGGATACGTTTGAGAGCGATGTCCTTTAGGGTCCTCTCTCTCTCCGACGCACACTGCTTCTTTCCCCCTCACACACCCTCTCTCTCCGACGCACACTGCCTCTTTCCCCCTCACACACCTCTCTCTCCGACGCACACTGCCTCTTTCCCCCTCACACACCTCTCTCTCTCTCTCTCTCTCTCTCTCTCTCTCTCTCTCTCCGACGCACACTGCCTCTTTCCCCCTCACACACCCCTCTCTCTCTCCGACGCACACTGCCTCTTTCCCCCTCACACACCCCTCTCTCTCTCCGACGCACACTGCTTCTTTCCCCCTCACACACCTCTCTCTCTCTCTCTCTCCGACGCACACTGCCTCTTTCCCCCTCACACACCTCTCTCTCTCTCTCTCTCTCTCTCTCTCTCCGACGCACACTGCCTCTTTCCCCCTCACACACCCCTCTCTCTCTCCGACGCACACTGCCTCTTTCCCCCTCACACACACTCTCTCTCTCTCTCTCTCTCCGATGCACACTGCCTCTTTCCCCTCTCACACACCTCTCTCTCTCTCTCTCTCTCTCTCGACGCACACTGCCTCTTTCCCCTCACACACTCTCTCTCTCTCTCTCTCTCTCCGACGCACACTGCCTCTTTCCCCCTCACACACCCCTCTCTCTCCGACGCACACTGCCTCTTTCCCCTCACACACCTCCTCTCTCTCCGACGCACACTGCCTCTTTCCCCCTCACACACCTCTCTCTCCGACGCACACTGCCTCTTTCCCCCTCACACACCCTCTCTCTCTCCGACGCACACTGCCTCTTTCCCCTCACACACCTCTCTCTCTCCGACGCACACTGCCTCTTTTCCCCTCACACACCCTCTCTCTCTCCGACGCACACTGCCTCTTTCCCCTCACACACACTCTCTCTCTCTCTCTCTCTCTCTCCGACGCACACTGCCTCTTTCCCCCTCACACACCCCTCTCTCTCTCCGACGCACACTGCCTCTTTCCCCTCACACACTCTCTCTCTCTCCGATGCACACTGCCTCTTTCCCCCTCACACACACTCTCTCTCTCTCTCTCTCTCCG